>NC_034421.1:5285128-5308848 GCF_002078875.1 Numida meleagris
GGAGCCGGGGCCGCCGCCGCTGGGCATGTGCCAGGCTGGGCCGCCGCGTGAGCAGCCCGGGAGCGGTACCTTTGTCCGCCCGCCCCGCGCCAACCCGAAGCTTTTTTAAATTTCCCCCCTCCCACCGTTTCGTCCGTTGCTTCGCCGCCGCTCCCCTGGGCGAGCCGTGAGTTGGGCCCCGGGAAGGGCATGGCCGAGGGAGGGGCGGGACGGGGGGGGGTCACGCACCGGGAGCGGGGCTCTGGGCGGGGGGGAGCGGTGAACTCGGGGCCGCGGGCAGGGCCCGGCCTGGCGCGGGCCTGGGGCTGGGGCCGGAGGGTCGGGGAGGGGGAGGGAGGCCGCTTTACCGGTGCTTCCCCTCACGTTGTCTCCCCGGTGCTCCCCCAGCAGGGCCATGAGCAGCAGCCCCGCGGCTCGGAGCGGCGGGCGGCCCGGAGAGCGCTGAAGGAGCGGGGGGCAGCGGGCGCACTATGGCCGGCAGCGGCTACACGGACCTGCGGGAGAAGCTGAAGTCCATGATGCCTTACCGGGACGGATCCAAGGGGCCGCGGGAGCCCCCCGAGCCCCCCTATGAGCGTAAGCGGCGGTACCACGAGGACTCCAGTTCGGAGCCCAGCGATTACGAGGAGCAGAAGGAGGAGGAAGAAGCCCGGAAAGTGAAAAGCGGCATTCGTCAGCTTCGCCTCTTCAGCGCCGAGGAGTGCGCCAAGATCGAAGCTCGCATTGACGACGTGGTGTCCAGGGCTGAGAAAGGGCTCTACAAAGAGCACACGGTGGATCGAGCCCCGCTGCGGAACAAGTATTTTTTTGGGGAGGGTTACACCTACGGGTCTCAGCTGCAGAGGAGAGGCCCCGGGCAGGAGCGCCTGTACCCACGTGGGGAGGTGGATGCCATCCCCGAGTGGGTGCACGACCTGGTGATCAGGAAGCTGGTGGAGCACCGGGTGATCCCCGAGGGCTTTGTGAACAGTGCCGTGATCAACGACTATCAGCCCGGGGGCTGTATTGTCTCCCACGTGGACCCCATCCATATCTTCGAGCGGCCCATCGTCTCCGTGTCGTTCTTCAGCGATTCGGCGCTCTGCTTTGGGTGTAAGTTCCAGTTCAAACCCATCCGGGTGTCGGAGCCCGTGCTGTTCCTGCCGGTGAAGAGAGGAAGCGTCACGGTGCTCAGGTAACTCGCTGCGCTGCCGAGGCCTCGGTGTAGCCGTGTGCTGAGACGTGGTTGTGTAATGCTCATTACGAGACAGGCGGGCGCGCACCCCGATGGCAGCTCAGGCTCGTTCCACCTCTAGGCACGCGGGGTCTGGCTGCAGCAGGAAGGGTCAGGGCGCCCTGCTGCCACGGTGGATGATGATGATGTGGGAGAGGTGGGGGCTGTTCCCTTTCTGTGGGGGTGGGTTCAGATCTGAACGTGGTCACTTGTGGGGTTGGGCTTTCCGGCACTTCCCGTAAACGGTGGAGATCCGCATCGAGATACAAAATGGATCCTGTGCCCGCGAGCTGGCTGAGGCAGAGCTCCTGGTTCTATTCTTAGCTTGGCCGGTGCCTTCCTGACGTGACCTTAAGAGTAGAGTGGTGGTGCAAGTGGCCTCATCCCAGTCCATCAGCTGGGACAGACAGATCCTCACCTGTGGGACGCTGATGGGAGAGACCCGAGCACTGACCCCTGTGGGACCGTGCCTTGGAAGCGCAGTGTAAACGCGGCACGGCAGCAATGCGTGCAGCTTGCAGGCACGAGAAATGACTTTACTGGTGTTCCCGCAAGCAGGGGAAGCGCAGTGGAGGTGAAATGACCTGCCCAAGGTCATGCAGCGAGCCAGCAGTACAGCTGGGATTGGCACTGGGGAACGCCCGCTTCCTAATCCCTGCTGTCTGCCCGTGGGTGCAGGGAGCCCCGGGCAGCAGGGAATCATCAGCGTGAGCTGCCGTGCACGGCCCCACGGAGCCCGGAAGCCCCTTGGTACCACAGAGGGCAGCTGGAAGTTGGTGCTGGGGCTTCCTGCCTTGCTGAGCACAAGTCCCTCCTGTCCTGAAGGTCAGAGTGCTCTCTGCCAGCAGTGGGATGGCCCACACTGTGCCAACAGTGCTCTGGGCGACCAGCGATATCATTTTTGGGGAGGGGGGTGGGGGCTGGTGAACGTCCAGGCCAGTTTTTCAGGGCTCCCCAGTGGTAACCCAATCCTGCACTTTGGCTTGTAAAGCGATCGCCGCAGGGTTCGGGAAGGAATTTTCCCCCCCGCGTCCGTACGGCGTCGTGCTGTTGACTGGTGCATCAATAATAAATGCCGAGAGCTCACATCGCTTTTATCTGGGAAAAGCAGCGCAAACATTAACTAATCCTCGCGGTACCCCCTGCGTTAGGTAACTTGTGCAGATTAGCGAGGGATGAGAGAGCCAGCGGGAGGACACGGCGGCAGGAAGGGCTCTCCCGAGGCTGAGGACGTTGGCTTTGGTACACGCGGCTGGGGCAGGAGCGTGGAGGAGAAGGGCAGAGGTCAGCGATTCCACGAAGCAGCGCTGGGAGGGAGCCATGGCGCAGTGTTCTTTTACTGGCAGCCCCTGGTCCGGCGCCTGTGCGAGACACGAGGAGAACTTTCTACCTCCGTTTTCCTGCTGGTGATGTGAACCCTGCCATGTCTTCCCCTGGAGAAGGTGCTGTTTTCACCGGGGAACCTCCGGTGGCCCTCGGTGTGGAGGAGGATGGGGATTCCCGCAGCGCTCACTGGGATGAGGGAGCAGTGTTTGCTCCAGGACTGGAGAATCGCGTTTTCTCCTCCTTTGCTCCGCTCCTCCTCCAGGAGAACTGCTGGGAAGAGAGAGCAGCTCGGGATTCCGAGAATGGGAGCGAGTTCCCTGCCAGGCCCTGTGCGTGTCACATGCAGGGTTCGTGGTCTGGGTGCTGCAATCCGTTCACTGGGGTGGCTGAAGCCATCGTACAGAGCACGCAAAGGTATTTTTAATGCCCGAATAGGAAAGTTGGTGTCTGGGCGGCCCAGTGCTGGCTTTGCTAGTTTCAGCCGCAGTTAGATGTTCTGCTTTCCAGCAAATAACAGACTTTAAAATGGAGATTGTTTCGATTTCAGTGCAGCAGTTAGCAGATACTTAGCACTCACTTAAGAGACGTTCTGCCAAAGTGATTCTTCTGTGATGATACTGTCCCGGCCTGATAGGAGTTCGTGGACTAGCAAACCTCCTCTGCCCCGACCTGAGGTCTGAGAGCAGCGGGGAGATGTGCAGCGTGTCAGGAGGACCTCAGGGGCGTACCTCTGGACCCAGCTCTCAGTCACGTTTAAGCCAACTCTCCAAACTTGGCTTTTTCTCCTCCCTGTAAACAGTTGCTGAAGGCAGTTGCCCTGGAGATAGGGAAACGGCGCAGATAGAAACGGCGTGCTTGTAATGTCTGCTTCCAGCACTGCTGGGTCAGGGGCTGCTCCGTTCGTTTGTGACCACGTGGATATCCTGGGGAATCGAAAGAAAGCTGCTGCGTTTCTCTTTGCCCCCACATCTTCATCTGTCTCTCCCCAGGTCATGCATTCATGCATGTCCTACTCTCTACAGTCTGTGCAAAATCCTCATCCTAGTTTTGCAGGCCCATATCCTGCCCCTGACCCGACGCATGCTGTCTCTCCCTGGGGGTAGGTTCAGGTTCGTTCCAGTAAGGCTTTGCATGGCCAGTAACATGCCTCGTGGCGCTGCGCGTGCAGCACGTTGCTAGTTAAACTTTACAGTAAACCAAAACGTTTGTCTAACGACGCTGTGGTGCTTGCAAATACTGAACATCCTTCAGGCTATAAAGTATTTTCTCTACCAGCACGTTAGGGCTTAAAAGTGTCCTCTTCAAAGACTTCTGGAGGTGGAACAGAGATTCTCATGGCTGTGCTGCACACCTGAGGACAAAGGCTGAGCCACCGCTGCCCAGCCCTTTGCTCTGCCATCGAGGTATTTTGCCCTCTGTTTGCATTCATAGTGCTGATTTTGCCTCGTGTTTTCCAGGAGAGGACCCCCCCGGCCCCCTGTGCAGGCTCTCCCTGCGGTGGGTGCAGGGTCTGTCCCTCTGCCACCACACGTTGGCCAGGCCGGGAGGAAATGGCAGCGGTGTGTTGTGCAGAGCTGCGGGGCTCGCGTAGCCTGAGTCAGGCTGCAGCAGCCTCTGCCATCAGCTAGCTAAAGGTGGTTGCTCACTGGACCATGTTTATGAGGGTTTTTTTTCCCCATTTAAAAAAAAAAAAACAACAAAAGAGTTCAATAAGCATCAATCAATAGAAGCAGTGCAGAAGAGATGGAAGAATTTGCACGTCCGTCTGGGGAACATGTGCTTTTCTCAAATGCAGGCACTGGAGAAAAGGCAGGGAGTTGGCTGAGAGTGCAGAGGCACCGGGTGGGCAGCCCCAGCCAGGCCGTGCCCTGCAGCACTCAGCAGATCTCAACACCTGAAGGGCTTTTGTTGGGTTTCCGCGTGGTGCGTCTCAGCACCGTGGCTGGAAGCGCGAAGCTGCAGTTAGCTGGAGGAGTAAATTGCTAATGGTAACGTTTCCACAGCCTGTGCAGCAGACAGGCTTTCCTTCTGAAGGTGGCAATGCTGTGTGCAGAGAGCGGGTCTGCTCCCTGCTGCTCGTGACAGCGCTGGGAGCATGGCGGTGTTTGTCTCTCTTGTTGTCTAGAGGCATGCCTGATGGCAGCGCTGCTTGGAGCCTCTGGGGGATGAACCTGCTTTCTTCCCGTCTGGAGGAACCTCTGCACAACTGCCTGGATTAGGTAGCTTTCCTGAAAAGTCTGAGCCCTCAGCAAAGGCCCTTGGTGCCTCAGCTTTGTGCAGAGTGAGCCCTGCGTGTGCCGGTGGCCATGAGGCAAAGAGATCTGTTCCAGCCCTGCTCCAGCTGGTTGGTGCCGCATTGGTGCTTTGTGGTAGCAGCTTTTGTGAGCTGCAGGTGAAGCCTGAGCTCAGTGACCGCTCTGGCCTGGCCGTATCCATCCCCTGGAAGTATTTCTCTCTAGGGACTGTGCAGAGCTTCAGGGCTTGCTTTCTGCTGATGTTTATGCAAAAAAATTCTGCTCGTATCTCCATATGAATCAGTAATGTTGTGGCTTCGCGTTAACTCTCCTAGACTGAAAAAGAGGTGTGGGGAAGAGCTGTGGATATGTAAGATCCAAGAGATTAGTTGGGGTTAGGGTGTTAGTTGGCACCTGAAAGGTGCTCTGGGCTGCACACGTCACGCTCAGGTGTTCTCATAAGCGTTCTTGTGGGCAGCTATTTAGGACTTTATTTCCTGTTTCGTTCCTTCCCCTGTGCTTTGGTTTTGTTCTCCAGGCAAGAGCAGAAATCCCCGGGCACGCCCTTGGTGTCCTTGTGGGGTTTTGTTGCAGTGTGTGTCCCTTCGCCTCGTGCTCTTGGCCGTTGTGGACATGTGGCGAGGCCAGGAGTGGCCGAGAAGGTTCTGCTGGCACCAGCAGGACAACTGTGACCCAACCAAGTAACCTCATGCTGTTGCTCTGCTCAGTGCTTGTGCAAACCCCTCTGCAGGGGTGCCATGCAGAGACTCTTCCCTGTGTCTGGCAAGGTGCAGGTTGAGTTCCCTCTACCAGCTCGGCGTTAGGACTGACTGACGGTCCCCCTTAGGGCCTGGAGCACGAGGGCTGCTGCATAGGGAGCACAGGCTCTGCTTAATGCTGCTTTAGAAGCGAGCTGAAAGCCAGTTCCTGTATGGGGAGAGCTATGGGAGGCTGAGCTGATGTCTCGTGATGGAGAGCACGGGTCTCGAAGCAGACTTCCTCCCGGTGTTTGCTGAGGATGCGCCGAGCTGAATATTAACATGGGTGATATTAATGGATTTGCTGGAGCTTGACGCAGCAATTCCTGGAATATAATAGAGCATTATTAGAAGCCCCTCTGAATAACACCATGTTGCTCCGCAGCCCCCTGGGAGGGGGCAGGGGATGGCCAGCAGTCCCTGTTCTGATGGATCCGACTTAGGTCTGAGCTCTCTTCTCAAAGCAGCAAATCTCTCCTTGAGCAAGAGGTGCACGTTTCTGGATGAGTGGGTGGGTTACCTAACCAGATAAAGGGAACCTGCTCAGAGAGGACCTCTGTGTGTGTGTGTGTGTGTGTGTGTGTGTGTGTGTGTGTGATGCCTTCCCCGCTCCAAGCACCCCCAGTGCCCCCCGGGCTGTGCGGGTGAAGCCTGGCGGTGGGGAGCAGCGACAGCCTCTCGACGGGAAGGAGCAGCGAGAGGAAGTGCTGCACGCAGAGCTCGGGCTCTGCAAACCCACATGAAACAGCTTCCACCCTTCATGCGAGGCTGGGAGCAGAGCACTGCCCCGCTCCAGTGGGATTTCTCAGCGACGCAGTGGTTTCTGCGTGGGGTTCACCCCGGGCGCGTTGTGCCGGCGTTCAGCGCTCCTTCACCCCGAGGCCTTCCTGTCCTCGTCGGCCATTTCAGGAGGCGTTTCACTTCTCCCTCCCTGTGCCGGACTGGAGGAGGCTGCTGTGCGCAGCAGCAGGCAGAGGGCAGCCCACCCCTCGTTAGCACCTGTAATGATGACGAGGCGGCTCTGGGCGAGGCGGGTGAGTGTCAAAGCCCCCCTCAAAGATGCTCCTGCAGCAGCTGCTTCTCAGTGCCTCTGGTTTCATGGCCGTGTCCGGGTGCGCTGTGCACCGTGGTGATGATAGATGGCTTTTTCTCAGGACACGAGCGAGAAGATGCTTGGGAGGAATGCGGTGATTTTTTTATTCCGTTGCACGCTAATCTCTTGATGAAGCTTTCCTAAATGAATTGGCTGAATTTACACTCCATAAACTCATTTTCAACATGACTTATTTCATGATGTTGCGGCAGGTGGTGGTTTCCTCTGGTGTACGCTAAAAAAAAATTAAATCAACAATTAAAAGAAAAAAAAAAAAAGGCCTGACTTACCATGCTCGTTCTGTAAATCTAGCTCCTGTGTGCCTGGGGAATGGTGTGGGGTTTGGAGGAGGAATTTGTGGGGGAAGTTGGGAAATGGCTGGCCAAAGCGCACTGCTGAGGCTGGCAACCGCTTTCCCATCCTGCCTGTCATCTTTCTCACCACGGCTTTCTGTTTTTGTTGTCAGTGGATACGCAGCCGACGAAATTACACACTGTATTCGACCACAGGACATCAAGGAGAGGAGAGCTGTCATCATTCTTCGAAAGTAAGTGTTGAAGCCTTCTGGACAGTGGGGCAACCTTGGGTGCAGTGGTGTGATTTTTACAGTGCTTTGCAAGGAACACTTTAAAAAGATGCCTTGCTTGTTAACGTGCTGAGTTGACCTTAAATCTTTGCTAGATCTCGCTCTGATGCTCATTTGTGTCTTGCCATACCCATCACTCGGTCAGTGGGAATAGATGGCACTTGTTACTGCAGAGTTAATCACTTCTTGGTTCTCGTACCCAGGTTTGCCAGCGCTGTTGGTGTCCAGGCACCTGGCTTGCATTGGCTGCCCAACCCCAAGCAGCGGGAGTTTCAGACTCTTGCTTTGGGCTGCATATTCAGGTGTCTGATCATATGATACCCACATGCGTGAGTTACCTGGACAGTCCTTTGAAGCTGATGCTTATGATGAGGAATCTTCTATAAAGCAGACTGTTTTCTTGGTAGCATGCCTTTCATTTCTTGGGGAGGAGGAGGAGGAGAATGCTGGCTTTGAAGGGAAACGAATGCAGTGAATTTAGCAGTTGGTTTACAGAGCTCCACCTTTGAGGGTGGTGTTGGGAAGCCAAGCTCTGTGAGTTGCGTCTCATGCTCCCTGTTTTAGAATATGCTCTGTCTTGGTCAGCTGATGGCATTTTGTCAGTTGATTTGATGTAAACCCAGGGTAATCCGTGGGCACGATGGCAGGGCTGCAGTTGTGCCCCAGGCTAGCACGAGGCTAGCAGGAAGGTGGTCTAGATTCAGAGTTGTGGAACTTCTGGGCAGCCTAGCTGGTTCCAAAACAAGTCAGGCGACATTGTGAAGATAAGGCGCAAAGCTAGCAGAGTGGAGTTGGACATCTGGATAGAGAGACCCATGGAATGAAGGCAGAGAAAACAGCAGCCCTGAGGCATTAGCGTGGTAAAACCAGAGCAGACCTAGGGAGGCAGGATGAAATGTGGCAGGTGACAGAGTAGGATGAAAGACGGATTGGAACCAAACCCTCTGATTGCTGGTTATCGCCACACTGGGGGTAAGGTGTGGAGGTAAGGAGATAACTAACAACAAAAAGGCTGTTACGTTCAAATTGTTGGTTTCTGTAGTCAGTGAGAAGCAGTGTGTGCTGATGAGCCCCAGTGAAAGGCATCTCCAGATCTCGTAGCAGGAAAGGCCTGAATTTAGGTGCTCTGGGACAGAAAAGCTGCCTGTCCCAGGCTGTGGAGCAGTTCCTTGGAAAAGACAGCTCTGGCTAGGTAAACTAAAGCTGCCAAAGTAGTGCAGGTGTATAACGTGCCTGTTTAAAGCAGCTCTACTTCTTGCCTTCATCAGCCTCTATAAGCTAAGGGTGTCATTTCAGTCTAGCCTGGCTGCCCTCAAAGTGCAACTGGGCAAGCATCTAGCTAGCCAAGGCGTCCAGCTGCCTGGCTGACCCGGGCAGTGCTGCTGAGCAGACGAAGCCCATTAGCTCCCAGCAGAGCCGTGCTGGCTGCGTTGGCTCAGCCATCCTTCTGCAGCAGTGTGCCCTTCTGTCTTCACCAGGGGGGCCTGAATTGCTTAGCATCAGAGCAGAAGTGTCTCTGCGCAGTCACACACAGACAGCCGTGGGCTGGCTGGACGGGCAGGCTGAATGCAACCACAGCAGGATTTTCCTCTTAGAAAAGTGGAAACTCCCTGGTCACTATTTTTGTCTCATCTCCACAAAGCTTAGCAATGCTGGTGGATGCATGGTGCCTGTTCACCAAAGGGTGCGCTCTGATTGTTGCCAAATAGAGCTTGTTAATTGCCACGTATCCCTTGTGACGGGGGCCGTCTCCTTGCCCAGCCCCTGGTGCATGCATGCATGCACAGCAGGGCTGTGGTGACCTTTGTCTGCGCTTGCATCCCCGGAGCATCTCTTGCTGCCATTCCCCAGTCCCAGATCATGCGACTGGTGCAGTCTGAAATAGCAAGTTATGCAACCAGGAAAACAGCCGCTTCCGTGAGCAGCCTGCGTGCATGCGTGGCTGGGGAGCAGCCTGTGACCTCGTAAAGCTCCTCTTCCTCGTCTTTTGTGGTGAGAATGAGCCTGGAGCTTTCCAGAAGAATCAGGCACCCTGTGGTTGTGTCACAGCAGTGTAAATTTTGCCTCTTGCAGGAGCTGTGAATAAGTTGGCAGAGGCTGCTGGGCCCCAGACGCTGGAGTCTGGATCTGTTGCCTCCGCTCTGGGCACGTGGTTCTGGAGACTGCTCTCCTGACGCTGCCAGCAAAAACTGAGCTGGAGAAGTGGCTGGGTTTTTCAGGATGCTTGAGAGCAGCGTGGTTACCAAGTAGGTCAGCAGCACTTCAGAGCTGCTGCGTGATGGTATTTACAGTGCTTCCTGCATGTCGGAGCACAGGGCTGCAGGGAGCTGGCGAAGTTGGGAAGCTTTGAGCAAGGGGGAAGGAATGATGCTCTGAATTCCAAGAGATGCTCAGAGAGGTCATGTGGGAGGTAGGCGCAGAAATGAGACTTATTCAGGTGGGTCCTGCAAGTTGTTTTGGAGGTCTTACGTGGCCACATTTTAAGCACTTCTTCATAGGCCACTGCACTGGGGAGTTATTTTATTTAACTTGAACTTCGGTAGATAATTTACTTTCATTTTTAGCGTGGCTCCTGCTTGCACCTACTCCTGCAGCACATATCTGCGTTGCTCTGTGGAGACAGAGCATAGCTGGAATCCTCTTGCCTTTGCAATATATGTACTGTGACTTTTTTTAAATTGCAACCAGATAGTTGTCATACTTAAGAGATAATTAAATGACCTACCTTGTCTAGGGCAGGATCAGCAATGCCTTTACTGTTCTAGCTGCACTGGGTCCAGTCCTGGAGCTGAGAACAGCTCAGGCCGATGGCTTTGCAGTCTAGTGCAGGCTCCAGCCTGGCCAGCTGCCTGTGGAAGTGTTCCTCATTACTGGCATGCCCAGCTTCATTTTTGCCATCCTGGCATCGTCCTGGTTGACTGGAGAGTCTCTCTCTGGCAGCGCAGAGGAAGCTTGGCAGTCGAACTTGCTTTGTAACAGGAGTTTAGGTTGGAATTATCTCGCTTCAAAAGCTAAAGCACTGAGGGACAAGTAGTGATTCTTCCCTTTCTTTCACCCGGACCTCTCTGGTATTCAGCCCTGCTCCTGTGGAGACAGACAGGCTGCAGGAACAACATCAGGATGCCCTTTTTTTTCCAGGAAGCGACTTGGATCCTCTTGAAATTGGCACTGCGGGGCACTGGCACCACCTTTTACTGTGTTTTGCTCATTCTTAGGCTTCAGTTTGTGTTTTGAAATAGACTCCAGCAGTTCTCACAAATTGAGCCTGGTAACTGTGCTGCACTGGGAGGTGGTGACAGTACCATGCTAAGGCGCTGCTCCGTCAAGCTTTCATTTGTGCTGCGCAGCCGTTGCTCGGCCTCTTGCCTCTCTCCATACATGCATAGAAGCTGCTGGCTGCAGCCGTGCCTGGGCCAGCAGCAGTGGCAGCTCTGCTGACTCTCCAGTGTTCCTATTCCAGCATGAACCAGGCGCCGCTGTGCTGCTGGAGGGGCTGTGCTGCGGCTGCTGGTTACTAAATCTTCTTCTGACTCGCACTTTGACTCCTGCCTTAAACCTCTTAGTCAAGCTGAGAAATGCCTGACCCCATGAGATCTCCGAGACAGTGAGGAGTTTCCAGATAGAAGCAGTTATTACTGGTGTAGGTGATGATGGATTTCACAGTGCATCTCCCGGGTGGCTTAACTGGAGTTGCAAGTTTTTGAAGAGTCACTGTGATTTCATAAGATGTCACAGGTGCTTGAACACCTCCACTCAATATCCTATCACTGCGATTGCATTGAGCCCAGCACCTTTCCTGTCCTCCTACATTCACCTCATGGCCGTGCTGACCCCTAAGCCTTCCTCTGTCTTTAGAAGGCACTAAAGGTTCAAAGCTGAAGCTTCAAGTAGGAGGAAAAGCTGCAGCTCGTTCTGCAGTCAAATGTAACAGTCCTGACCCTCTTCCAGAGCTGTGTGCCTGGGATTGAGGGTTCTGCTTCAGTGCATCTAGGACAAATGCCTATTGCAGCCTGCTAACAATTCAGTAGAAATGTCTTGCAAATTCTCATCTTTTTTTTTTTTTTTAATATTTGCAGAACAAGACTAGATGCCCCTCGATTGGAAACAAAATCGCTGAGTAGCTCTGTGTTGCCACCAGGTTACACCTCTGACCGCCTGTCAGGAAGCAACAGGGACCAGATCCTGAAACCAAAGCGGTCCCATCGCAAAGCGGATCCCGACGCTGCTCACAGGTAGGCTGATCTGTGCTAGGGGTGAGGTTTGGGATGTTATCTCTGGGTCATTGAACATCTGAGGTTCCTGGTCTCTGGCAAGAGAGGTTGCGCAGCACGCTTACGGCATCCTGGTTTGCACCTCTTTGCCAGGAGCTGGGAAGCACCTCCCAGGTGCATTTTGTGGTGTACGGATCTGTGTTATCAGTGAGGTTCTTTATACGTTCCTCCTAGGCTTGTGGAGACTAAGCTCTGGCTGTAAGCAGCTTACATTGTTTATCCTGTGAGTGGCATAATGAAGAAGCAATAGATTTGGCTGGCTCTTGATAATGCAGTCATTCAGAACAGTAGTTTCCCTGCAGCTAATTATTTTTGACCTCTATTGCCAAGCAACCTGTGCAGGTGTGTTGAAGTATATTATGAAAGCAGTCTTTGAGGTTTTGTGAACTGGGAAGGATGAAGGTCTCCTTGGGAAGCTCCATGGAGCTACTTTGCTTCCAGAGCTGTGTGTATATGTTTTTGTGTGTGTGTGTGTAAGCAAACTGTGGATGTGTAAGCCTGACCTACAAGAGAGCTCCTTGCTGAAGCTCCAGACAGCTTGAGCTGTGCGGCAAGGCTTCCCTTAAACACCACCTTGCTCTGTGTGAATGTACTGATAGCCAGTCTGCCAGCTGTCATGCAATATTTCTGGTATTCTCTAATTCCAAAGCTCCCCAAGGATTGAGGTGGCATTCTCTGCACATAGTGTAAAACCAAAAGGCTGTCTTGGTCGTGGGGCTCAGCTGTTGTGAAGTCCCAGCCTGTGTTTCAACCTGTCCTGGTGAAGGGGAAGGGTGGGGATGGTTTGTTTATGAGCAGTGTTCATTCATCAGAACTCAGGATGACTGGGCACATAGATCACGAAGAGAAGCGAGGCTGCAAATAAAGGCTTACCTCTGAGCACGCAGCGTGCCAGCGTGTGATTAAAGGAGCGGTCATGCAGGGCAGAGCCTGCAGATCCGTGAGAGCTGATGGGAAGGCAGAGATGCAGCTTACTGGGATGCGAGCTCAGCAGAGTCCCCTGCAGTGGATGGTATCTAAAGACTCTAAAAGGCCTAAGAGACACTCGGCGTAGTGCAGGTAAATAGCACAGATAGCATGTCTGCCAGAGGAACTCAGCAGTTGTCACCTAGGATAAAATTGAGTGGTCTGTGCAGCCTTGAATCCTGACAGCACAGCCCTGCTATGAACTGAACTGATTGCAGGTGAGAACAGAGGCAGCTTTACATAAATAGTGCACTGTGATAATGTTAGAGAGACAAGCAAGAGGACAGAGGAGCTCAGAGCTGTAGTTGAATCCTGCACCATAAGTATCCCAGCAGTTTAGCACGGAGCTGAGCTCCTTTTTGAGCTCTTCTGTAGGAGGCAGACCTCTCTGCCCAAGGAATGTTTGTTGGTACCACAGGCTGCACTTCAGGAGGGTCAGCCAGCTGTTTGGAAGTGTCCCTGGTAGAGATAAAGACCAAAGCTCACCACGTGAAGGCTAAGGACTCGCACTTGTAAAAGCAAAGTTCTCAGCTTTTTCACGGGGCCGTGCAACTTGGCGATGTGCTCCTGCTCTGCTGAGAACTCAGGGCTTAGCGCTGGGAGAGCAGTGTGGAAAAAGTCACTCATAGTGCTCAAAGTATGCAAAAATCCAGATGGTATCCGCATGAGGAGCGCTTAAATCCTGTTGTGGATGTGTTCTCACTCCCTCTTTCTCTCTTTCTCCGTAGGCCACGGATTCTAGAAATGGATAAAGAGGAGAACAGGCGCTCAGTCCTCTTACCAAAACATAGGAGACGGAGCAACTTCAGCTCTGAGAACTATTGGCGAAGGTCTTACGAGTACACGGAGGACTGTGACGAGGAGGAGGAGGATGGCAGCCCAGCCAGGAAAGTTAAAATGAGGCGACACTGAGGAATGCACTTTCCAGGCTTGTGGAGCTGATGAGATTGGCCTCTAGTCTGTGACAACTTTCTCCTCCCTCTGGCTATTTTCCATCTAGCTTCAGTTTTGGTTTTTCCTTTCAGGCTGAAGAGTAAACAGGAAGGATCTAGTGATTTGTTTTTATGAATGGAGGAATGCTGAGACATATGTTAGGATGGAACATGTCCAGTGCACATGGTGTCCTGAGTCATGGGTCAAACGGGCATCTCTACCATAGGAAGCAGATAAAGTTATGCCAGGCTGTCTGTTGGGATTCCTTTGAAAACACCAAAAAGTTTAACTATTTCATTGCGCAAGATTCAAGAATTGTATTTTGTTTTGTTGGTTTTTTTTTTTTGCTTTAACTTTCTTCTTTTCAAATGTTCTAAATATGATGTTGTTAGACCCCAGGAGCTGCAATTCTCCGTGGTCGCCTCGTATTCCTTGCTTCACCAAAGGGCTCCTCGGTCTGCTTATACCTAGTTGTTGTTGGGTTGTGTTTTAAGGGTGTGCCCTGCAGTAACTGGAAGTTTGAAGCTTTGCAGACTCCTTTTGCTGCATTGATTACAAAGGGTTTAGGACATTTGTGTTGCACTTTAGTACCAGTTTTAAATGCCGTAGATTTCCTTTCTAGTCCCTTTTCCCAAGCCAGCTTGGGCTCACAGCCTTGTGTCCCTGTGCTGCCCTCTCCAAGAAGAATGTACTTAAGCTCTGGTTTCTCAGTGCTATTCTGACCAGTGATCTATTTTAGCTGAGGATGGAGTCATGGCTGGCTTCACTGAAGTTGGTCCAGCGCTGACCTGAGGTCCATATTGGAGCCTTAGGAGTGCTTGCCTTGGGACTCCCTGAGAAGAGCTGGGATGCTGCTGGGTGTGAGGGGGCCCTGTCTTGCCCCAAGGGATGTTCATCAGCTATCACTGCAGCAGTGGTCTGATGCCCTCTTGTTTCTGTGCATGTTCTGGGGCAGGGACTCAGCCCCAGGAGGTGCTGAGAGGCATCGGACGTTCCACCCCGTGGAGGTAACGTTAGAAGTCTGCCTTCTTCCTCGTCTTTTCCCACCAGTTTGTGTTTGCCCTGCCTGAAGTCTGTGTTTTCCAGGTTCGGGGCTCAACACCATATTTAGAACCCTACTTTTAAGAAACTTTCTCCAAGTGATTCTTTGAACCCAAGTGTTGGCCGTTGTAAGGAGTAGTCTTATTTTTAAATTTTTACTGCTTTGTCCTTCCTCAAATTGTAGTTTTTCTTAGTGTTGTGTCCCCCACTCTACATGATCTGCACGTTTGGCAATAAAAAAGATGTAATATATTTTGAAACCCGTTTGCTGCTGTCTTGAGGAGCTACCAGTCAAAAAACAGGGGCTGTTCCTTAGTGATCAAGCATGTTTGCTGACATCTGGGTCTCGTTGTCCTTTTCCTTCCCTGCTGCCTTCTGCAGCTCCCACCACTTGCCTGTCCTTGGGCTCACTGCTGAGGCTGAATCTAGCAGTCACACTAGTGCAAAGGAAATTGCTGTCACCTTCAGCACGGCACTGAGCTGCAGGAGGTTTTGTAGGTGAGGCTCCTACTGCCTGTCTCTGCTTCTCTTGATCTGGTCGCTTTCCTGGTGAGAGCTCTCATTGGCTCAGTGCGGAGCTTTGAGAGCAGCCTCATGGCCAGCCTTCGAAGG
The DNA here is from genome assembly GCF_002078875.1 of Numida meleagris. Taxonomy (NCBI): domain Eukaryota; kingdom Metazoa; phylum Chordata; class Aves; order Galliformes; family Numididae; genus Numida; species Numida meleagris. Next base: position 5,300,162 of record NC_034421.1, read on the forward strand.
CACCTACCTGTCTTGTCTGCCCAGAGCTCTGGAAGTTCATGCTTCTGGGACTTCTGAAAGGCCATTATCAGTCCACACTCAGCATTTGAAGCGGCATTCCTCCCCCTCCTAGCTTGCTGCTGAGAATCCAGGCCATCTCTTGGCTACAAACCCCGTGTTTTGGAAAGCTCGGCATTCCCCAACAGCAAAACAGCATGCAGGGAGCAGTGATCTCTTCTCCTCCTTATGGCTGGCGTCTGCAAACATCTCTGGCAAGCTGGAAACCTGCTAGTTTCCTAGGGATGCCTGGGGTGGCTGTTTCTAATTCTGGATTCGCTCTGGATGTGCCCTATTCCCTCCAAGGGCATTAGGCTGTGCTGCTTTGTGCTGCTGGCAGTGGCAGGGCAGAGCCACCTGTGCTCCCTTGCTGGAGGTCTCTGCTCTGCACGGCCTGCTCTCCCCCCTCTCCCAGTTTTATGCCTACCTCTGCAATATGGATACTGTACTCTGGTGTCTCAACTCACAGTGAAGGCAACCTGCCTTCCCGGGGCCTCTCCCTGAAGCAGCAGGAGCACTGTGACTCCCGTGGGACAAGATATTTCCACTGAAGGCTGAACAAAGCACCCTGAGGTCTTACCTCCTAGCCTGGTACCGTCACCTCATCCCAGTCCTCATGCAGTCTGTACGTGTGCAGGCATCCTTCTTGTCCCATTGGGTTTTGTATTCCTGCATGCCACCTCTGGGAGGTCTGCCCTCCTTTTCCCCATCCCAGGTCTGTGCTTTGGGTCTGAGCTGGCGGCCATTGCTGGAGCCGCTCTCCTGCTGCCCTCCACTCCATTTTGCTTTTAGTTTTCAAGCTGACTGCTTGGGACTTGACACTTGGGCGAGAGTGGGACACAACCAGTCTGACCCAGAGGATCTCTTGGGTGAGAGTCTCCAGCGTGCAGGCAGGCCATCTTCCCCACTTGTACAGACATTTTATATACACACGGATGTATATGTGTAGATACACGTTTTTTTAACTCTTTTGCACTGAACAACATCGGGGTAAAACCTTGATTCGAAACAAGAAGACACATTTTTCACATGGATCCAGATGTCTAGATCCCTTACTGTGACCTGTTTGGTAAAACTGTGGCTCAAAACACTGCTGGTGCCCGTACCTGTTCTCTGTCGTGGCTGTGTGAAGGCTTTGATCAGACCAGCGGAGTGAGTCTGGTATGGAGATGGGCTTGTGTGCAGGCCTGACCAGGTCAGCTTCTTTGTCTTCATGTAGTTCAGCAATGCAGTCCCACCTCCTCTCCATCCACCTGTAGCGTGCCGTCTGTGTAACGTGCTCACCCGTGCCTGGGCATAAGGCTATGTACGATGTGATGACCCCACGAACACTCAGACCCACAGCCCAGACCATGAGAACTGTCTTTCCTAAGGAAGGGGGAGGTAGATGGGAGTTGTCCCCGCTTTTCTGCAGAGGGAGGAATTTGGGTTTGCTGCCCTTACCTGCATGTGGAGAAGACTCGCCGATCCAACTAAGGCTCTTGTGTTGGTTGTGTAGGCTCCACTTGTCCTCTGGAAGAGAACCCAGGGCTGTTTGCTGGCGATGAGAGGTGAGCTGGCCCAGGGAGGGGCTGTCAGTCCTGCGAGCAGCTCCCAGCCTGGTGGAGGCTGCCAGCTGTGACTTCCACCTCCCTGCAGCATGTAGGCAGCAGGGAAGCCCCAGTTTCCACATCTAGCCCTGAACTCAGGGCTGGGACACCACCAGCCGCTTATGCTGGCTCCAGAGATGTCCCAGCCCAAACTCGTGGCTGGGAACAGCCTGGGAGGGGGGCTCGGAGCATGGCCATGGGGTCTGGCCCCCCATCCAGCGGCGAATTGTGTTTTGTTTGCCAATCGCCTTCCTTTTCCTGGCGAGGAGGAGAAATACTGAGCCGAGAAGCGCATCTCTGCTCCTTCCTGCCCCCCCTGCCCACACTTACAAGTTCTGGCTGACTTTAATTTTGTTTTATAAGATTCTAACTTTTTTGGTTACAAATAAAAATTAAAAAAAAAAAGTAAAAAAAATAAAAAAGAAAGTGGCAATATTTTTTTCTGTAAGCTTTTCCTAGGAAAAAGCGTGGTTTGTAACAAAGTTGTACAGTTCTGAAGTTTGAGATACGAGAAGTACTGTGTGAAACGCTGTAAATGGGGCAGAGATTATTTTATGTACAGTCTGACGCAGGGGGATACTTTTAATTCTGGTTGATTCTTAGGAAGAATTTGGTTCTTCACTGTCAGGGTTTGGAATTTCATGGTTTCATTATTTTTTTTTTCTTGTATAGATTGCTGCATTAATTGAATAAAAGCAGAAAGCATCGCTGTGCCTGCCTGTGTGGTGGGGCTGGGATCACTGTGGGAGAGGGGAGTGCTTCTAAATAAGGGGAGCTCTGGGAGGACTGTGTGCTGCCCTAGAAACCCAGACAGGGCTGCAGTGACTGCTCCCCGCCCAGTTCTCTGCTTTGGGTCCCCATGGGGCAGGTGGTGAAGATGTCCCTGTCCTCCCACCACACTCTGGTCCTGCTGTGGGGCTGAGGAGATGGGTCAACCCGAGGGATGTGCACCCTGTGCTTTGGCCACACCTGGGCCCCTCGTGGGGCTCTGCCCTGCACCTTCCTGCAAGAGGGGCTGGATGGTGCCTGGCATGGTGGCCTTCCTCCTCTTCTTCTTCCTCCTTCTCCACAGTCACAAATTGCTCCCAAAGAGCGGTCGGGTGCCAGCACAGCTGCCCAGGATGTGGTGGGGTCATTGTGGCTGGAGGTGTTCAAGGACCGTTGAGATGTGGCACTGAGGGACGTGGTTTGGTGTCACAGCGGGGATGGGTCGGGGTTGGACTTGGTGACCGGAGAGGGCTTTTCCAACCTGAATGGTTGCATAATTCCTGGCCAAGATCCCATGGCATCCCCACGTGGGTACCATCGTGTTCCTCCCCGTGCAGCCCGCAGGGTCAGCCCTCTTCCCTGTCTGTCCGTCTGTCCGTTCACCCCACAAGAACCTCTCACAGTGGGGGTGCCAGGACCGGCTGCTGGCTGTGCTCTGTCCCTGGCCCCACCCCAAAGGCCCAACCTGCCCCTCGCGGCGAGGAGGGAACCTGAAGAGGGAAACCGAGGCACGAGGCCTTGCAGGGGCAAAGCGCAGCCCCGGCTGCGTGCGGGCGGCCCGGTGTTAGTCAGCGGGGAGTGCTGGCCCAGCCCTGACTCAGCCGGGACCAGGCCCTGTGTCCCCGCGGGTGAGGCCTCTCCCGGGCCGCTCCGTGCGGTGAGCCCCGGCACCCAGCACAATCCCGCGGCCTAGGGGCGCCCTCGCTGCCCCTCAGCCCAACCCTGAAGGAAAAAAAAAACAAAAGAATGAATTAGGGGGGAAAAAAAAAAGGGAGAAACATATTGGCTGCCATAGAGGGCTGCGGGAGAAGGAACTACAACTCCCAGCACCCCCCGCGCGGGCGCATGCGCAGCGTGGAGAGGCGGGGCGCCGCCGCGCCGCGCCGTGCGGGCGGGCGCTGATTGGCGGGACGCGCCGTCCGTCAGGGCCACACCCCGCCCCGCCGCGGCGGTGCCTGCCCGGGGCTCGGGGCGTGGCGCTGGGCGCTCGGAGCGGGGGGGGGGCGGGTGCCCGCACCGGGACCGGCACCGCGACCGGGAGCGGCAGCGCCGGCAACGGGAGCGTCCGCCCCGGGATCATCGGCCCCGCCCGCCGCCTCCCGGTACCGAGCCGAGCCCCGCCGGCCCCACCATGATGAAGTTTCGGTTCCGGCGGCAGGGCGCCGAGCCGCACCGCGAGCGGCTCCGCCACGATCTCTTCGCCTTCAGCAAGGTGCGGGCCAGGCGGGGGGCGGGACCCCGAGCGGCGGCGGGAGGCGGGACCGGAGCGCCCCCCCACCCCGAGCTGTGCGGGATGCGGGACCCCCCTGAGAGCGGGGGCGGCCCCGGGGCTGTGGGGAACAGGGGGGTGTGGAGGGGCCCCACATCGATGCTCACCCCTCAAACCGAGACCCCCCCCCCCGGGGCGGCAGCAGCCCGGTGCCGGCCACCCCGCTCCCAGCGCGGGTTTGCCCCCACCCCCCGCGACCCATTGCGTCCCCGAGTGTGACCCCCGTGGTGCTGCGGGACCTCCGTGGCCGCCTCGTAGCACTGCAGCGCGGTGACACCCCCGGGGCTGGGGGCTGCTTTGCACCCCCGGGATGTGCCCCGTGGCTCTGGGGGCCCCCACCTGGAGCAGCGCTGTGCCACCGTCCCTGTGTCACCCCCCGGGGTACCGCTCTGTGCCCCGTCCCCACTTGGGGAACCCCTGCATCCTTCTGCCCGGCGCCCCGCAGTGCTGGGACATCCCCAACTCCCGATGACGCTGAGGGCAGGAAAACATTGTCACCGTGCCCTCCTCCCTGGGACGCAGCTCCCCACATTGCTCCCCACGGATCTGGGGTGCCCCAAACCCATAGCAGTCTCAGCCCGCCCCAGGTTTGGGGTCCCACCAGCAGCCCCTGTCCCGGGGGGGTTTACCCCGGGGGGAGGGGGATGATGGCTGCATGGCGGAAGCCGTGAGCGCCCTGGGACGCTGCCTGCCCACCTGCCTCCCATTAAGGTCTTGGGTTTTGTTGTTTTTTTTTCCTTCCTCGCAAGCTCCAAATCTGCCTCAGATTTGCTGTAATTTGGCCCAGAGTGCTCCTTGGCTGTCCGGAGCAGCCTGCTGCCGGATGCGGCCCCGCTGCTGGCGGGAGGAGAGGGGCTGTGGGGGGGAGTGGGCCCTCAGCCACCGTCCCCAGTGCTGCCATCCCCAGTCCCTGGGCATCCCCAGTGCCACCGTCCCTGGATCCTCGAGCAGCCCCCAGTGCCATCATCCCCAGTAGCACCGCTGCCGCTGGAGCACCAGGTGGCGGTGGGGGGGGTGGCTGTCCTGCAGTGAGGGTGTTTTTGGGGTTCTGCTGGGGCGGTCCCATTGGCCCCCATCCGAACACGGCACTCAGGGTGTCCCCATGGTGTCCCCTCCCCCGCTGGCTTTCAGCCTCCTGGAGCCAAGCGTGCATCCCGCAGAGCCTTTGGGGTGCTGTGCAGGCGGTGGGGGCTGGCACCCAAATTTATCCTCAGACTGAGAGCATTGCAGAACCCTCCTGCAAGGGGACATCGTGGTCCCTGCTGCCAGGTGACACCGCAGAGCAATCGGGAGGTGTCACCCAGGAGCACTTTGTTGTCGCAGCCCCTGGGATCGCTCCCTGGTGCAAAGGTGGCGGGTGTCCCATCCTCCCCCCCCCACCTTGTCCCCAAATGCTGCCCAGCCCCTCCCGGAGCAGCGAGCCTGGGCACGCCGCCGTCGCGGACTTCCTTGGGAAGGTGCCCGCGGGGGCTCAGCGGGGCCGGCGCTGCTCCCTGGCTGGTCCCGCTTGCCTGGTTCTGCACGGCACCGCCGGGAACCCCCGTGTGCTCCTTGGGGTGCTGCTGTGGATGGGGGCATCCCGCTGCCTTTGGGCGGGGGTTTCGCCTCCCTAAGGTGAAGGCCACCCTGGTCCTTTGGTGTCGTTTGGGGTGGTTTGGTCAGTTTTGGGATGCAGACCCTTAAGGCGGCTCCCGGGTACCACCGCGGCATCCTCAGCGCGTCATAGGGCCGGGGCTGCTGCACCTCGATGCCACCCTGCTGGGTGCTGGGGGTGCTGCTGCTCCTACCGGGGGGGGGGGCTCGGGGTTTGGGGGGGCTCTGCTCTGACCCCTCTGTCCCCGCAGACGGTGGAGCACGGCTTCCCCAGCCAGCCCAGCGCCCTGGCCTACGACCCCCGGCTGCGAGTGATGGCCATCGGCACTAAGGCGGGAGCTGTCAAGCTGTATCCTTTCCTAACCCCCCTTCCAAAAAACAAAACACTGGGGGGGGTGGAACGCGGCCCCCAGCCACGTCCTGGCGGTGTCCGTCCATCCGTCCAGCTGGGCTGCAGCTGTGCTGAGCCGGGGGGGGAGCGCTGGGGGCTGGAGCAGAACGGCCGCCTTGTCCCGAACCCATGCACTCAGAGCGGTGTTCTGGGGAGGAAAAGGCTGGAAAACAAACCCAACCAAAACCCAGGAGCGGGGCGGGATGGGATGGATGCTCCCGGCCCGGGATGTTGCGGCCGCGCTTTGTTGCAAGCGGGGAGGCTCGGCCGTGCTGCTGGCGGGCGGCCAGGGCTGGATGCGGCCGCACTGGGGGCCCCGCGCCCCAGGATGGGGGGGGGGGGCTGGGGGGGCTGTGTCCTGTGCGGGATTCTTTTTTCTTTCTTCCTTTTTTTTTTTTTTTTTTTTTTGCATTATATATATGGTTGTTGGTTTTTATTGGAGGGGAGGGTCGTCCCTGCTTCCCCACCTCCATCAGCTTGCTGTGTCCCTGGCTCAAAGGTGGCATTTTAGTGCCGGTGCCATCCCGGCTGTGCCCATGCGGTGCTGGGTCCGGCTGTGGGTAGGATGCTCGGGGACCATCTCCATCCCCCAGCAATCTTTGTTCCCTTGGCCACCAGGGAGTCCCAGCACTCGGTCCCCCCATCATACTGCCCTGCTGCCGGCCACTGCATGGCCCCAGTGCTTTTTGGCCAGCAGCACGTTTTGGGGACGGGGCGTTGGGTTCCGTTTGGAGCCCTTTGGTGTTGTGCCACGGGGAGGTGAGCAGGGCTGGGTGCCGTCCCCACGGGTCGGCAGCTGCCCCGGGGCTGTGCTTTTGCTCCGCTCCTTGATCCCCGTGGCCCCAACCCGGCTGTCTGGCTCCTCCAGGATGTCCCCAGCGCCGCGGCGGCTCCAGCCTGGCCACACCGGCGCTGCCAGACAGCTCCCACCTGCCAGAGCCGCCGGGCCGGTTCCCCGTGCCCAGGGCAGTGTGCGGGGCACGGGGTGGTGTGCGGAACCCGCGCTGCAGGGATGCGTCTGTCCCAGGCCCCATGCGCAGCTCTGGGGCGCAAGAGGCGATGCCCGGGGTCGGGACCGTGGAGGCAGCTGGCTGGGTGGGCTGTGGGGTCGGTGAGCTGGGAACCGGGAGGCTCCTTGCGGTTGGGGTGCTGCGCGGTTATGGGCGCTGAGCATCAGTGCCGGTCCTGCCGCGCTTCCTGCCGAGCCGCGTTGCCGATGGAGGAGCCGGGACCAGTTGGGTGAGTGCGGCCGTGCTGGCGCATACCAAACCCCACCCTGCTGAGAAAGAAGGGGGTGGCGGAGGCCAGGATCCGGCCCGGCCCTCGTGTGCCCTCCCGGCCGCGTGCCAACCGCATCCTGACCCGCGGCGGCGGTCGGAAGCGCTGGGCGCACAGTGACGGTGCAGTGGAGCACTCGGTGCCGTGGCTGTGCCGCGCCGGCGTTGGCTGCATCCCCGTGCCCGCTGCGCTGGGGGAGCCCATGGGAAAGCTGACGGCCCCAGGAGCTCCCAGCGCTGTTGACATTGTCCATGCCCGAGCGAGCGTGGTTAATTGGGGCCGTCCCCGCGGGTGGGCTCCCCGGCCCCGTGCCGAGTGCGCAATGGGGCGGCCAGATGGGATCGGGAATCTCTCAGATCCATCCCATTGAGAGCCCACGCTCTGGGCTGGAGGGTGTGCAGGGTGCATCCCACCCCAGAGCCCAGCGCTGGGGCCTCTGGCTCAGCACCATCCAACCTCATTTCCTCGGCCCCAGCTGCAAACCCTCCGGCTCGCTGCCGTGCGGGGCCGCTCGGGGCCCTCAGTGCGGGGCTGGGGTGGGCTGGGGGCAGGAAGCGGGCGGGGGGAGCAGCGGGATGAGCGCGGCAGAGCGGGTTGCTCCCAGCAACGCGAGCCAGAGGCCGTTGCTTGGTGACCCTCGGTGAGGGATCGGGGGACGTGTGGGGGGCGTGGGGTTGGAGCAGTGAGAGCAGTGGGGGCTTGGCTGCGATGGGGGGGGGTTAACCTGGGCTCGGTGCGGGCTGCTGGTTGAGTGGCATCCAAGCGGAGCTCGGAGGGGCTGCATTGTTTTTTTGTTGTGGTTTTTTTGTTGCTTTTCCTTAATGGCCCCCCAGGTATGGCGCGCCTGGCGTGGAGCTGACGGGTTTGCACAAGGAGACGGCCACTGTCACCCAGCTGCACTTCTTGGCCGGGCAGGTAGGTGGGGGTGCTGGGGGGTTTTGCTGAACCCTGGTGGCGGCCCCCAGAGCTCACCCACCGTCTCCCCCCTCCCGCTCCCCACCCAGGGCTGGCTGCTGTCCCTGCTGGACGACAACTCGCTGCACCTCTGGGAGATCTACCAGAAGGAGGGCTGCTCCCACCTGGAGGAGACACGCAGCTTCGGGCTGCCTGCACGCCCCGGGTCAGGCACTGCGCCACTCCTCCTCCTCCTCCCCCTCCTCCTGCCCTGCGCTGGGGCTGGGGGGCTCCCAGCTGGCTTCAGTCCCCGTGGGGTGACCCCGCTGTGGGCGGTGATGCTCGTTTCCTCGCCGGGCGCGTTGGGGCGGTGGTGGGTGAGGTCTGCCAGAGTTTACACCCGGCTCCGCGCCGGGGTGAGGCTTGGCTTGGCTGCAGGGTTTGTGCTGATTGTTTTGCTTAAAGAGGGGAGGGGGGGAAGCAGGGAGCGGGGATGGAGCGGAGCAGCTCTGTGGCGTGGGAGAGCTGGGGCGGGCAGCTCCCGGGCTCTGTGCACACCTGGGCAGCGATAAGGGCACCGGCCCCGTGCTGGGAATGGCACGGGGGAGCGGGTGGCTGAGGCCAAGGTGACCTTGATTGGGGATCGGGG
>NC_034421.1:5308903-5316106 GCF_002078875.1 Numida meleagris
GCGGGAGAACCTTGGCCAGATTGCCCCTCCCGCTCCTGCCCTGGGTCCGGCCATGGTGAAAGCCACGTGGCCCTGCGGTGGCTCAAGGTCTCAGGGGGACCCTTGATTTGTGTGTCCCCTCTGGTGAAGGTCTCTGTTCTTCATGCTGCCTCCACGCAGCCCTGATCTCAGGGTGTAATTAATGGCTCAGTAATTGCCTGTCACCACCGAGGCTGATAGTGGTGACCGAGCAGCGTGGCCGCTGTCCCTGCGCACCATCCCCGTCCCCATTGGGGTGACGCTGAAGCAGGATGGGGGGCTCTTGGGGTGTCCTCACTGCTTCCCTCCCTCCTGGCGCTGGGGACGTGCAGCTGACGCAGCCCCGTTCCCCCCACAGCTGCTCCCCCAGCATCACACGGGTGACAGTGATCCTGCCCACATCCCCGGGTGCCGTGGCCTGCCTGGGCACCGAGGGTGGAGCAGTGTACTTCCTCGCGCTGCCTGCCCTTGTGCTGCTGGAGGACAAAACCCTCTTCCAGGACGAGATCCTACAGAGGTGAGCACCGGCCCCGCACCCCTAGAACCCCAATTCCCGACTGCCCCCCTGCTCCCTGACCCCTGCTGTTCTCCTCCCTGCAGCGTGCCCGATGATTACCGCTGCGGGAAGGCGCTGGGGCCGGTGGAATCCATCCAGGAGCACCCCCGGGACGCTGGGAGGCTGCTGATCGGGTACAGCCGGGGGCTGGTGGCCCTGTGGGACCAGAGCACGCGCACCGTGCAGCATCTCTTCCTTGGGAACCAGGTACCCAGGCCGGGCTGGCTCTTTTACAGTGGGGAGGGGTTCATCCTGCTTCCTCCCTGGGTCCCAAACCCCCCGCTGTCCCCTTCCTGCAGCAGCTGGAGAGCCTGGCCTGGGAGCACAGCGGGAAGAGCATTGTCAGCTCGCACAGCGACGGCGGCTACATGGTGTGGGCAGTGGGCGGCAGCGGGCAGCGCACGCAGCAGCCCGTCATGGCCACCATCCCCTACGGTGCGTGGGCGCATGCCCCTAACCCCCCCCCACCCTGAGGGGCACCTGGGGGCTCCGGGCGTTGGGGTCACGTTAGGGTTGGAGTGTTGTAAATGTGGCACGACCTTCATTTCAGGTCCGTTCCCGTGCAAAGCCATCAGCAAAATCGTGTGGCGGACGTGCGAGTCAGGGTAGGTGATGGTGGCAGGGACACACGGTGCTGGAGGGGGTTTGGTGTGGGGACGGTGCCCCACGGAGCCGTGATCCATCTTCTTCCCCCCGCAGGAACCCCTTCATCATCTTCAGTGGCGGCATGCCGCGGGCCAGCTACGGTGACCGGCACTGTGTCAGCGTGCTGCAGGGCCAGAGCCTCGCCACGCTGGACTTCACCTCCCGCGTCATCGACTTCTTCACAGTGCAGGACCCCGAGGTGCCGGAGGGAGGTACGTCATGCAGCACCAACCCCACGGTCCCCAGGTTGGGGTTGGGGTTTCCATTACCTTCATCTCTCTCCCCCCCCTCCCCCCCCAACAAGGCTTCGAGAACCCCCGTGCCCTGGTGGTGCTGGTGGAGGAGGAGCTGGTGGTGATCGACCTGCAGACTCCGGGCTGGCCCACCATCCCCGCCCCGTACCTGGCCCCGCTCCACTCCTCCGCCATCACCTGCTCCTGCCACATCTCCAACGTGCCCCTCAAGCTCTGGGAGAGGATTGTCAGCGCCGGGGAGCAGCAGAGCCCACGTCTCTCCTCTGCAGTGAGTGCTGGGGTCCGCGGGTGGGGGATGTGGAATGTGGGGGCACGCAGAGGTGTGACGTTTGGTAACGCTCCTCCAGGCTTGGCCCATCAATGGAGGGAAGAACCTGGCCCAGGAGCCCACGCAGAGGGGTCTGCTCCTCACTGGGTGAGTGCTTCGGGGTGGCTGTGATGTAGGGGGACCCTCAGCACCAGGAGAGAAGGGGACATCCTCAGCCCTTCCTGTGGTGGGAGTGGGGTGGGGTGGTGGGGTGGTAGGCTGAGCCTTTTCCCGCACTGCGAGCTGAAGCCCTGGGGATGCGTGGGGCATGCAGGGATGCTGCTGGGCTGACAATCCTCACTGTGCAGCTCGGTGGCCGGGCAGCAGCATGTCACCACTGCACTGTCCCCACGCTCAGCCCCTCCTGGCACGGCGGCCACCAGCGCACAGGCGGCTCTTGTTAGCCCAGCAGATGCTAATGGCATCACCCCCCACTCCGTCCTTCCACCCCCTCCCCAGGCACGAGGACGGCACGGTGCGGTTCTGGGACGCCTCGGGGGTGTCCCTGAAGCCTCTCTACAAGCTGGGCACCGCCAACATCTTCCAGACTGACTGTGAGCACAACGACAGCCTCAACCAGGCGGGCGAGGAGGAGTGGCCGCCGTTCCGTAAGGTGACGTCCCCTGGGCTCAGGGGGGCACACACAACATGCCATGGCCCCCAGCACCCCCCTGCCTCTTGGGGGGGGATGTGCCTGTGGGAGCCGTCCCAGCTGCACTGTGGGGATGTGTCCCCTCGCTCAGGGCACAGCTGCCGCCTCAGTGACACAAGGGACGTTTGTTCTGCACGCCTCGACCCATGGGTCTGCCCTGGCCTAGGAGGGGGACCCTGGGGCACTGGGGATGTGTAGGGATGGAGCTGCCCTGAGCGTGGTGCTCGGTGCTGCTGGCTGTCCCATGGGTGCGTGACACACCTGTCCCCTCTTCCCGCAGGTGGGCTGCTTTGATCCCTACAGCGATGACCCCCGTCTGGGCATCCAGAAGATCGCTCTGTGCAAATACACAGCCAAGATGGTGGTGGCCGGCACGGCCGGGCAGGTAGCGCCTGGGGGCAAGGTGACACAGGGCACCCTGATCCCTGCAGCCCCAGCTGGAGAGCTCCCACCCGTGGGTTCACCCTGCAGCCAGGGCACGGGGTCCTTCCTTGTCCCCCACCAGCCCCTTGTACCCTACCCGCAGGTGCTGGTGATGGAGCTGAGCGATGACAAGTCAGAGCATGCCGTCAGCGTGGCCACGGTGGACCTGCTGCAGGACCGCGAGGGCTTCACCTGGAAGGGCCACGACCGCCTGGCGCCCCGGAACGGCCCCATCGCTTTTGCCCCCGGCTTCCAGCCCAGCGTCCTGGTGCAGTGCGTGCCCCCCGCCGCCGTCACCGCTGTCACCCTGCACTCTGAGTGGAACCTGGTGGCTTTCGGCACCAGCCACGGCTTCGGGCTCTTCGATTACCACCGGCGCAATCCGGTGCTGGCCAGGTGAGGCGGTGACGCTCGGGGCCGGGGGACCCTGCACTGGGGTCCGGGCGCTGAGCGGTGGTACCGCAGGTGTACGCTGCACCCCAATGACTCGCTGGCCATGGAGGGGCCCCTGTCCCGCGTCAAGTCCCTCAAGAAGTCCCTGCGGCAATCCTTCCGCCGCATCCGCAAGAGCAGGGTGTCGGGCAAGAAGAGGCTGAACGCCGGCAGCCCCTCCAGCAAGGTGGGCACAGTGCAGGGCTCCGATCCCCTCCCGGTGCGGTGCTTGCGGCCCCTGACCCCCTCTCTCCCCGCTCTGCAAGGTGCAGGAGGCCAACGCGCAGCTGGCCGAGCAGGCGGGTCCCCCCGAGGTGGAGATGACGCCGGTGCAGAGGCGCATTGAGCCCCGCTCGGCCGACGATTCGCTCTCCGGGGTGGTGCGGTGCCTCTACTTCGCCGACACCTTCCTCCGAGATGGTGAGAGCCTGTGAGCAGCCCTGGGTTCGGTGCTGTGCCAAGGGGAGGGGCTTTCTCATGTTTTTGCCATCCCTCTCACCCTGCAGCCGCCCACCACGGCCCCACGATGTGGGCAGGGACCAACTCGGGCTCGGTGTTCGCCTACGCCCTGGAGGTGCCGTCGCAGGAGAAGTTTTCGGAGCGGGCGGTGGAGGCGGTGCTGGGGAAGGAGATCCAGCTGATGCACCGCGCGCCCGTGGTGGCCATCGCCGTGCTGGACGGGCGGGGGAACCCGCTGCCAGAGCCCTACGAGGTGTCGCGGGACCTGGCCAAGGCTCCCGATATGCAGGGCAGCCACTCCATGCTCATCTCCTCGGAGGAGCAGTTCAAGGTGAGTGTGGGCACCGGGGATGGGATGGGACATCCCCAACATGTCTGTTTTGGGCAGAGGCATCCAGGCTGGGAGTGAGCGGAGGGATGAGGTGGCTCTCAGGGACCCTTTGCTGAGTGCTTTCTGGGGCTGCTCTGATTCCTCTCGCCCTTCTCGCCCTCCCCAGGTCTTCACGCTGCCCAAAGTCAGCGCCAAGACCAAGTTCAAGCTGACTGCGCACGAGGGCTGCCGGGTGCGGAAGGTGGCCCTGGTCAGCCTGGCCAGCGCCGGCGCCGAGGAGCGCGTGGAGAACTGCCTGGCCTGCCTCACCAACCTGGGCGATATCCACATCTTCACCGTGCCCACCCTGCGGCCGCAGGTGCACTACAGCTGCATCCGCAAAGAGGACATCAGCGGCATCGCCTCCTGCGTCTTCACCAAGCACGGGCAGGGTGAGGGCTCAGCTCCGTGCGGCCTCGGCGCCTCCCACCTCTGCAGCCCCTCGGGGGTCCCTGATGCTCTCTGCCCCCCACCCCGCAGGTTTCTACTTGATTTCGCCGTCCGAGTTTGAGCGCTTCTCGCTGAGCGCCAGGAACGTGACAGAGCCGCTGTGCTGCCTGGAGGTGTCCCGGCTGCAGGACACCTCGTGCCTCAGGTGGGTCGGGCCGGGGGCTCCTCACCCCCCCCATGGAAGCACCCCGCGATACCCGTCCCTGCGTCGTGCCACCAGCACTGACCTCTCCCCGTGTTTCCTTCCAGTAACTCAACGGCGACGCCGAAGGCGCAGCAAGCCAACGGCACGCACGTCCCGCACAGCCCCGAGGCCAACCATTCCCCCTCTGACAGCGACCGTGAGTGGGAAAGGGACACGGCAGGAGGGGGGAGGGGGAGGGCACACTCTAGAGCTGGGCATCACTTTCTGTACTTAGGGAGAGCTGGTCTGGTGGGGGACAACCAGCCCACGGCCGGGGTTGGGGCTGGGGGAGCTGTTGGGTCCCTTCCATCCCAACCACGCCGTGGTTCTCTGAGGCTCGTGGAGGTGAAGCCTCTGGGATCTCCATCCTCCCCCCTCCCGTGGCTCCCCAGGGTCCCCCGAGGAGCGCCAGGCCCCCCTCTCGCCCGGCTCCGTCGACTCTCCCAACAGCAGCATGGAGAACCCGCTGGACACCACCGGGGACATCACGGTGGAGGAAGTGAAGGATTTCCTGGCGTACGTTGTGGTTGGAGCACCTCTGGGGGGCGGCTTTGGGGGGCTCAGCAGAGCCCCGGCTGCATCTGCTTCATCTGCCCCAGGTCCTCGGAGGAGGCGGAGAGGAACATGAGGAACGCCAGCGAGGACGAGGTGCGACCCGCGGGCATCCTCATCAAGTGAGGTGCGTGGGGACGGTGTCCTTGGGGAGGGTGGGGGCCCCTTTTCATCCCATTTTGGGCCCCGCACCCAGCATCCCCACCCTGAGGGCCACATCCCCTTGTCCTCGAGCTCAGGGACCATGTCTCCCCTAGGCATCGCCGATGCCCGTGGCCCCCCCGGCCCATCTCAGTGTTCGGATTCCCGGGATGCGCGACTCGACTGGACCCCCCCGCCCCCTCAGCGTAACGTAGACTCGTCTCCTCTCTAACATCCGCGCCCCGGCTCCGGCACGCTCCCCCCACACCTCCCTGCCTGGCTGCCGGCCCCAGACCCCCCCTAGGCTGGCCCCGAGCTGGCGGGGGGGGCCCCGTGTTGCACAAACTCTTCCCGGGGAAGACTTTTTTTTTTTTTTTGTATATGGTCCAGTGTAGCTGTCCCCTGCTCCAGAGCCCCCAGCCCGGGGGATGCTGGTGGTGGGGGGAGGGGGGCTGTGATGTCCCCCCAACATGCCTCCTGGTTTTAGTCCCTGGGGGAGGTACAGAATAAGGGGGGGCTGGGAGCCCCCAGCATGGCCCCCCCACCCCAGACCCCTGTCTCTGTTTACATGCCCGGTTCCCTGCAGTTTACAGCCCCTCCTCTGCGTGCCACGAGGGTCCGGGCTGCCACATGGGGACTGTCCCCTTCCTGGGACCCTCCTGTCCCTCTGCTGCTCCCCAGCTGGGTGCTGCAGGGCTCGGGGAGGGGGGGGGGTCACAGGTGGCCTTTTTCCTCATAGTGGCTTCTCCAAGGGCTATTCTCCAGGCTGGGCTCCCTGCCTGCTGCTCCTTTCTGACACTAATTCCTGCCACGGGTGGGTTTGGGATGGGATCATGCTGGCGAATGGGGAGGGGGGGGGGGGGGGGCATGATGCTGGCTCCCGGCAACCCCCTGCCATTCCCTGGGGGTGTCACTGTGCCAAATCCCTGCTGGGCTCCCCATCCCTGCAGGGGCTGTGGTGATGCGGCTCTGTCCCTGCGGGGCTCAGCCTGGTGCCTGCCCATCTCATTCTGGGGGATCCCCAGGGCCCTTTTGGCCCCCTCCCCCTAACTCTCTTTTGCGGTACATGTCTGGTCTGGGCCGGGGGGGGGGGAGGGCCGGGAGAGGCAGCGCTGCCCCAGGCCCTGTCCTGGCTGGGGCTGTAGTGTCCCTGGTAGAAATCCCACCTCCCCCTCCTTTTTTTTGGTAAGATGAATTTAGCATTGTTTAGTTATTAAAAATACTGGTTTTTAATATTGAAAATAAAGCATTTAATATCAACTGCCAGCATGAGGGCGTTGGGGGACCTTGGCTGCCTGGGGCCGGCGACACAGGGGATGGGATCAGGGTTGGGGGGCTGCTGTGCCCCCATACAGGAGCCAGAGGGGCACAGTAAGAGCCTGGCACAGTCACGTGGTGACAATGCAGCCTTTATTGATATGATACCAGTAGGCCAGCCTTGTTTGGCGGAGGGGGAGGTGGGGGTCCATCTCTCCAGGACCACAAAAAGTAGTGAGAGCCCCTCGCTCCCCCCAGTGCTCTTTAGCAAAGCATCCTCCCCCGCTTCCCCAGCTGCAGGGAGCTCGGTGCTGCTTTGGGGCAGCAGTGTCCCTGAGCAGGGCAGCAGCAGGGCCTTGTACTGCCCCGTGTGCCCCTAAAGAGGGGAAGGGGCCGGGAGAAGGGAGGATGGGGACACCCCAGTGCCCCCCACTGACCCCAGCTCAGAGAGGAGCGGATCCAGTGGTTGGATGCAGGCGTGCGTGGTGCAGGATGCTGGGGGG
>NC_034421.1:5316226-5383480 GCF_002078875.1 Numida meleagris
CCACCCCAGGCTCTTATGCTGGGGGCTTGCGGAAGACACTCCAGGCGTGGAAGCAGCGGGTGAAGGGCCAGGGCTCGTTGCCTTTCCGCACCAAGCGCAGCTTGCGGGGCCGCGCGGGGTCCTTGGAGCGCATGTGCTGGATGTAGACCTGGGGTGCAGGACATGATCAGAGCCCACCAGGAATGGGAGAGAGACCCGAGGGGCGACGGAGGTGCTGGAATTCAGCACGCAGGGCCCTACCTGGCACGCTTTGAGGCTCAGCTTGATCTCCACCTGGCTGGTCTGGGTGCCCACCCACATGTAGACCTGCAGAGGGATGTGCAGATGGGCTCAGCCGTGGATCCGGGTGGGCACTGCGCAGCCCCACGTCCCACTCACCTCCTGCCCGTTGTCCAGCAGCATGATATCATCATCAGCCAGGTCGTCCTGGCAGAAATCGGAACACTTCTCTGACACGGCGAAATAGCCCTTCTCGTTGGAGCACCTACAGGAGAGCCAGAGGGGAGCGCATCAGCGGCACGAGGTCGTCAGCACGCAGTGATGCAGAAGTTGTTTGAGCCACGGGGTGCCCAGGGATGGACAGACAGCTGGGAGAGGGGCTGTGCCCATTGTGGGGAGCCCGGAGGCCCGAGCCTCTGGTGAAGGCTGGCATGGCACTGTGGGATAAGGAATGGGACTAGCACACTCTGGAACAGAACCCACCTGAAGAGCCGCGAGTGCTTCATGTATTCAGCATCTTCATCATAAGGCTTCTGGCTCCCGATACCCACCCAGAAGAAATTTTCAGGCTCCTCTCCCTCATTGATCACCTGTGAGGACAAGGGCAGGGTCAAGGCTGAGTTCCTCCATCCCCCACTGCTCTCAGGTAAGGTGGTGCTGAGCCCCTCAGCCCCGATCCCATCACCTGCTTGCTGTATGAGTCATCAAACATGTTGTTCATGATGTCCTCAGCCAGCTTGGCCTCGTCAGGGTCAGCAGCTCGGCCCACCCAGGTGTAGACAATGCCCTGGTTGTCTGTGCTCTCAAAGGGGACCTGCAGAGAGCAGAACATTGGGGCTGGGGATGTGTGGCTGAGCCTCCCTTGCTGCTGGGGGAGGATGCCCAGCCTCAGGCGGTACCTTGAGGATGAAGCAGAACTCCGAGTTGAGCAGCCCAGCGTCCGTGTTGATCTGGATGCATCTAGAAGAGAAGCCCACGAGGCACAGTCAGCAGGAGCTAGGGTCCCCCAGCGTTCCTGGGCAGCACCAACAGGCTGGGGGGGGGAAGGCTGACCTGGTGCAGAGGGCTCCGCCGTTGGTGCGGATGTGGTAGAGGCTGGGCTGGGGCGGGCTGGCCTTCTCCTTCCGTTTGCCCCGGTGAATGACGAACCTCCTCTTGAAGTGCGACAGGAACTTGGGGTTCTCCTGCTGCTGTGTCATGCGCACCACCTGCGCGAGGTGGGTGTCAGCAGGGGCATGGGGCCCCCAACACAACCCCAAGCTCCAAGTAGGTGGGTGGCTGCTGGCACCTCTGTGCCACCATCTTCATCTCCGCTGCCACCCCCTGCCCTTCACCCAGCCGGAGAGAGGGGACAGGGGAGCAGCAAAGCCAAGCAGGAGGACCTCATATCTCTCTCCAGGAGTGGACAGGGGGGCCTTGGGGCTGGGGCTTCATGGGATGGGTTATGAAGCAGTTCCCCAGGAGCAGTACGGGGGATCCCAGCACAGGGACTCACCTCCAGCTTGCCGGGGAAGAGACTCTCAAACTTCTTCTGCAGGCTGAAGGTGAAGGTGAGCCAGCCCATGTTGGAGGCCTCGCGGCCCTGCCAGAAGTACACGATGCACTGGAAGTCTTCTTCAGGTTGTTTCTCCTCCTCTTCTTCCTCACCCTCCTCTTCCTCTTTGCCTTCGCTCTTCTTTTTCTTCTCCTCCTCCTCCTCATACTCCACCGGCACCCAGTACCTGAATGCAGGGACAGGTGAGGTGGGGGGGTCTGGGCGGGGTGATGGGGGATGCAGGGGCTCAGCAGCCCCGGGAGGGTCGAGCTGGGCTCACCTGCAGAGGAAGACGTAGCAGTCGTGCGTGTGGAAGTGGCCGAACTCCTCCTCGGGCAGCCGCGCGAATTTCTTGCCCTCCAGCACGAAGCCCTCCATCCCGTCCAGGTCCTCATTCCACTCCTCCATCAGCTGCTCTGCCTGCGGATCCCCACGCGCTTGGTCAGGGCATGGAGCCCTGGGCCCGCTGCTGCCATGGGGAATGTGTGGGGCATCCCCAGCCCTACCTCACTCAGGGGCATGGGAGGCTGCCGGGGTAGGAAGAGCGCGGTGAGGTCAGCCTTCATCTGGTCCTTCTTCTCGGCGTCCTTGCGCACCTTGCCAGCCAGGCCGCCCTCCTGCAGCACGTTCTCAGCGTTGCGGGTGTAGTCCACATGCAGGACATCATCCCAGTTCTTGAACTTGGATTTGAACACCTAAACACAGAGAACGTGGGGTGAGGAGCGGGAGCAGGAGGCCACAGGCACAACCCCATCCCCTCAGATCTCTGCCTGCAGGCAGCACAGCGCCCGTGTCCCCCCCCACCTGGCACTCGGTGCCCTCCAGGTTCCGTGTGACCATGGCGTGCTTGGGGCGGTGCAGCATCCCACACAGCTCCTGGCTCAGCTTCAGTGCTGCCGCCCGCACCAGCCTCGACGACTTCCTCCCGATCCAGATGAAGACGTCGGACCAGCAGTCCAGGATGTACACGTTCTTGGTGTCTAGCAAGCTCTGCAGCTGGGGGCACCAACGGGAGAGGGTCAGGCATCTCCTGAGCTTTTTTCAGGCTGGAAAATTCCCCAAAGCCAGCTGGGATGAGCAGAGCACCCTGCACCCAGGGCACCACTGGCTGAACCTGCCCCAGAGCACAGCTGGAGGCAGGGGGAGCACAGAACCCGTTTCATGGGTCAGAACAGGAGAGCCTCCCCACCCCATCTTATGTCCTACCAAGCGCATCTCAGGCATCAGGTCGGCCTTCAGCCTCTTCTTGTGCTCTACCGACAGCTTGTAGTTGATCTGGGGCAGCTCCAGGTAACCCAGCCCCAAGCCAACCTGCAGAGAGGACAGGAACACAGGGTGAGGACGCCTGTGGCGTATTACTGATGACCCCACAGAGGGCGGCAGCTCCACACCTTGTACAGCTTGGGCTTGTGGGGCTGGAAGTCGTCAGGGACACAGGGCTGGATCTCCTCAGGCTGCCCCCCAAGCACTTCCCAGAACTCAGGGCTCTCCTGGCCCTGGGTAAGCAGCGTGATCTCTGCTTTGCCCTTGCGCTCGTTCTTGTTGATCTTCTCAGCGAAGAGCCTGTGGGAGGACTGGGTAAGGTGGGCTCCCAGCTCTCCTGGGTTCCCAGCCCATGTCCCCAGCCCCTACCTGGCCTTGGTGGTGCTGCTCAGCGTGGCCTGGCTGCCCCGCCACACGAAGATCTCGAGGCCGTGGTCCAGGAGGAAGACAAAGCTGGAGAACATGGAGATAAAGAAGGTGAGGAAGGGAGCAGGATGCACCACTGTCCTCCCCACACTGGGGTCTTCATGGAGCAGGTGGGGCCTCTACATGGGGTTTGAACCCCTGGTCTTGCAGAAGGGCAGCCTGTTTCCACCCTAAAGCTGTAGCCACACTGTCTTGGCTTGGACCTGCCTCCCTGTTCCCTTTTGGGGACCCATATGTCCCCTCACTCTTCCCCTGCTCACCGGGGGTCTAGGGATGTCCCTTTCAGAGCCACTGGTTCCAGCTTGACGTTCTTCTTCCCATAGACACGGTACAGCCTGGGGGAGAGACGGCCATGGTTGAACATGGGGCACCACCTGCTGTATGTGTTCCCCCCCCCGACCGCCTGCCCCCAGCCCTACCTGGTGACATACTGCGTGTCCTCAACGGTGAAGAACCCACTGGCCGTGCCACCCTCAATGTAGGAGATGTCATTATCAAAAACCTAGGGGCAAAGAAAAGGGGATGAGGGTGGGGAACGGAAGGCTGGGGGCTGCGGGAGGCACTGGGACAGCCTGACCTGGAGGAACTCATCACTCTCATCCCCCATCTCCTCGCGGATGCAGCGGCACTCGGCCCCCAGGTAGTTGCGCAGGTTGACGGCGTGGATGGCAGAGCACGCCTTCTTGTCCAGCGTGGCCTCCTGCCCGATCCAGTAGTAGATCTCCCAGCTGAGGGAGCCGTTCTCATCCAGGAAGGTCTATGGAGGGACAGGGTGTGAGAAGGGCTGCCAAAAGTCCTGGGGACACAGGGATCCCCACTCCCCTCGTGTACCTTAAGAACAATGTAGCAGTCGGCCTCATAGAACTTCCCGTGGAAGGCATCATCCACCGGCGTAGGCACGAAGTTCTCGATCTGCCAGATGCTGAGGCCGGGCAGCTGCCCCACATCCTCGCTGAAGAACTCTGAGTAGTCCAACTGTGGCTTCTCCAGGCCCTGGTCCCAGCGGCGTGCCTTCAGGTCCGGTGCCTTCGCTTCGCCGCTCTCCTGCGGGGACAGGGATGGGTCACCCAGGTGGGACACCCCGTGATGGGACAGGGCTGGACGCAGACCTACCTCTATCTTCTTGTTCTTCTCCTGGGCCACATCCGACATTCCCTTCAGCACCTGCTTGGCTTGGTCATCCTGGGCTGAGTCCTTGCGCCGCCGCAGCCGCATCTTGCGGGCCAGCGGGTCCTTGGTGCTGCTCCCTGGGGACATCGGGAAGGGGTGAGAGGCAGCAGGACCTGCCAGGCACGGCACGGGGCCGTGCCTCCTTGTCTACTTGCCTGCTGCGGCGGCCGCCACGGTGGCTGGTGAGGCTCCAGCCAGGCGGAGCTGGTTCTGCAGGGAGAAGTCGATGTTGTACCACTCTGATGTCCGCTCCGCTGGCTTCGGAGGCATAACCAGGTTGGGGTTCTCGCGCACATCCAGGACCTGCCAAGGGAATGAGAGATCTCAGTGCTCCGAGGCATGGAGACACCAAGGATGGGGGCTGGGATGGGAGAGCTCTAAGCAATGCAGACTTTGCAGAGGTGATGGAGGACCACGTGCCCGCTGAGCCATGTGTAAGGCTACAGGCAATGCCCTGCCCTCAGCCCATCCCTCGGACCCCAGGGGCACGCAGGGTGCTGGGCTCTCACCTCCATATCTGTCAGGAAGTGGATGGCCTCTGGCAGCGTCACCAGGCGGTTCTTGTTTAGCACTAGCTTCCGCAGCTTGGAGCACCTGTGGGGCATGGGGATGCTGACAGGGCTGGGCCAGGGTCGCATCCTTCAGGGATCCTGCAGGATCCCTCCACCCCTACCAGCTCCACATGTCCCCTCTTGGGGACAGCATAAACCTGGCTGGGGGCTGCCCCCTACCTGCACAAGCTCTCAGGGATGAGCTCCAGGTTGTTGTTGGCTGCCATGAACTCCTCCAGGTTGGCAAGCTTGCCAATGCCTGAGGGGATCCCGTCAAAGTCGAGTTTGTTGGAGTTGAGGTACATCTTCTTCAGCTTGGTCAGCTTGCAGATGGCTGACTGGGGAAGGAAGGGAGAGGTGGCGAGGTGAGGGCTGGCACCACAGCTGCGGCATGGACATGATGGAGGGGTGGGGACAACTCGCACAGGCAGGGAGGTGAGCTCGTTGCGGGACAGGTTGAGGGTCTCCAGCTGTGTCCACTGGTCAATGCAGAGGGACAGCTCGGTGATCTCGTTGCTGCTGAGGTTGAGGCGCCGCAGGCTGCCCAGCGTGTAGAGGCACTCGGGAACGCGGCTGAGGTTGTTGCAAGACAGGTCCACATCTGGGGGACAAACGGGGCTAAGGCCACCAGGACACACACCAGGACAGCCCCGATGCAGCACCCCAACGCAGCCCTACCTGCCAGGTTGACCAGGCTCTCCAGGCTGGTGGGGAGGTTGCTCTGCATGCGCTGCGTGTTCCGGAGGTGGAGGGTCTGCAGAGCTGTCATCGCCGGGAGCTGCCTGTGGGTCACACAGACAGCATCAGGGCATGGCCCAGCACGGCCCCAGTATCTTGGGAACTGGCCCCAAAACGGAGCCGTACCGGAGCTGTGCATGCAGCAGAGGGTTGTCATTGAGGATGAGGGTCTGGAGGTGCACCAGGCGTCTCATCTGTGGCGGGAGGCTCTCCAGCTTGTTGTTGCTCAAGTCGAGGTAGAGTAGGTCCGTGAGGTTGATGAAAAGCTGGTTGGGGATGGTCTCGATGCTGTGGGGACATGGGGACCTTCAGGGTGGCCCTAGATGCGCACTGGCTCCAACCCGGAAAGGGGGACCCAGGGTGAAGTGGGGAGTGGAGGTGATGGGTGGAGGTGGTCATGGCCAGGGGGAGCTGTGCTGCCAGGAGCCCCACCTGTTGTGGCCCAGGTTGAGCACCAGCATGTTCTTGGCATTCTCCAGCTCCCGGGGACACTCAGTCAGCTTGTTGTGGCTCAGGTCCTGAGGGATCAAAGCAAGCATCATCCTCGGTCCTGGGGTGGGTCTCCCATCCCACAGCTACCACCCACCCCCAAGGACCACGGGGCATCTTTGGGACCATGCTGAAGATGCTCTTCAGTCCCACGTGTGTCCCTGAAGGGCACAAAGGAACAGGAGCCCAGGCTGAAGCTCTTGCTGTGGGGAAGGGCAGTACGGAGACTCAGCACTTACCAGCACCGAGAGGTCCTCCAGCTGGAAGATGTCATCAGGGACTCCCGAGTTCTTCAGGCTGTTTGCACGTGCCACGATTGCCTTCAAAGTAGACAGAGAGGAATGACTGCAGCCACCACCTGGCTCCAGCACCTGCTGAGCCCCTCGGGAGGACCGGGGGCCACCCCCGTGTGGCCAAGAGATGCTCAGGGACAGCGGCCCCGGTGCGTGGGATGCACAATGGGACACTCACCCGGAGGCAGGGCAGGCCGGACAGCTCACCATGGAGCGTGGTAAGGCTGTTGTGGCTGACAGACAGGTGCTCCTGCAGGGAAGCAGGACAAAGCCTCAGTGAGCAGTGATGGGAGCAGAGCTCAGCCCTGACCTGCATAGAGCTGCTGGGGCCCCAGCGTGTCCATAACGTGCTGTGGGCACCATCAGAACAAAGCTCAGCCACGTGCTCCACCAAGGGCCGGGCGCAGAACTCGAGCTGCCAGGGAACAATGCCAGGCAGCTGCTGGCTACTGCTTTTTTCTTTTTCCTCCTTTGCTAAAAGTGCCCAAACCCTTAATTCTCCCCATAAACTTTCACCCTTCCTTTCCATTAAATGGCAGAGGAAGAAATCGTGGTTTCCGGTCTGGTTTGCTAAGAAAACAAGGTGAAACCCAGCACATCCCTGCCTCAGCCCCCTTCCTAACAACTCCTGCATCCAATTTCAACCACGCTTCCTCGCTCAGCCCTATTATTAGACACTGGCACGTGGGGCAGGCAGACAGCAGGTTCTTGGCTCCGTAGCCCCCCCAAGAGCCCCATCCCCTGCCTGCTCACCAGCTTCTGCAGGGCAGCGAGCTCCTCGGGCAGGTAGCAGAGCCCTGTGTGGTTCAGCTTCAGCCAGCGCAGGCTGGTCATCGCCTTCACGTGCTCTGGGAAGTATCCACCCTGCGAGGACACGAGGGTGAGAGAACTGCATGACCCATGGGGCGGCAATGGAGAGACAGGGCTGGTGCTGTGGGGCTGCTGAGGGACAGATCGCCCAGCACTATGGCACTGGGGACTGGGATCACCCAGCCCCATGGGAATGGGGTATAAGGATGGGATCGTCTAGTCCTATGGGATTGGGATCTGGGGACTGAGGTCACCCAGTTTTTTGGAAATGGGATCTGCGGACTGACATCACCCAGCCCTATGGGACTGAGACGTAGGGATGGGATCACCCAGCCCCATGGACTAGGACCTCGGGACTGAGATTGTCCAACTCTATGGGTCTGGGACCCAGGGACTGAGATCACCCAACCCTACAGGACTGGGATTTAGGGATGACATCACCCGGCCCTACAGGGCAGGGGCTGGGGGCTGACACCTCCCGGACTTCCAGGGCCTCAGGGGCGGGAGTCCCGAAGTCTCCCTCCCACAGCAGGACCAGGACCAGGACCACGACCAGGGCTGGGACTGCCCGGCCCTACGAGAGTACCTCCGGGATCTCCGGGCCCGGCGGGGCGCGGCCAGGCCTGACTTCCCCACCCAGCTCTACGGCACTGCCCCCGAGTCTCCCCCCACCCCGCCCGCCCCCAAGCCGGGTACCGCCCCCGACGCTCCCCCCCGCACCTTGAAGTCGTTACCGCTGAGATCGACGCCCCGGACGAAGGGCAGCACCCCGGTGGCCGCCATGGCTGCGGGGGAACCCGGCGGGACGCAGCCACGCCCCTCGGCCCCGCCCCGCGCTGACGTTCATTGGGGGCGGGGACCGAGCAGCGCTGCGTTCTCATTGGCTGCGCCGCGGGCGCGCCGGCGCGCCAGCGTGCGCTGGTTGCCCGCCCCGCTGGAAGCGGCGGGGTAAGTGCACGGGGGTGGGGTGGTGCGGGGTCTTCTCGATGGTGGGGGGGGTGGGTTCCGGTAGGGTCGGTGTGAGGAGAAGGAGGTAACCCTCGATAGTACCCGTCCCCTAGTGGCGTTCGCTGTCCTACCTTTGTCTGCCCTTGGCAGCTCGGTGAAGGGGAGTGTATGTATGCCGGCCCCTTCCGGGGTACCGGTGCGGTCCCCTCTTTCCGTCGCCGTGCCGGTGCTGCCTCGAATGTTGACGGGGACTGTGTTATGGCGGGGCGAGGCGGCCGGAGCCTTATCGAGGTGACCCTTGGTCCGGCCCGGCGCCACTACTACAGCCGGTGGCAGCGGGAGCCCTGGGCCTGAAGGTCGGCTGGGGGGCTGGCTGCCCCGGGAGCTCGCGTCCTGCCGGCTCCTCCGCCTTCACCCCATCGCCGTTACGCGCCGGGTGTCCTTAGGGAGCCGGCTCCCCGCACTGTTCCTCTTCCTTCCCGTAGGTGACCATGGCTGAGTTCGCGCAGCAGCGGGGCAAGCGGCGGGACGACAGCGGGCTGGGCAGCGTCCTCGACCTGCTGCTGGCCAACGCCAGGCTGGTGCTGGGCGTCAGCGGCGCGGCCGTGCTCGCCATCGCCACGCTGGCCG
Organism: Numida meleagris; assembly: GCF_002078875.1. NCBI lineage: Eukaryota > Metazoa > Chordata > Aves > Galliformes > Numididae > Numida > Numida meleagris. The sequence continues at coordinate 5,325,298 of NC_034421.1, forward strand.
TCAAACGGGTGAGGCTGGGGCGGGGGGGGGAGGTCCCGGGCCGCTGCACGGGGCGATGTGCCACGTGACGTTTCAGAGAGGTGTCTCAAGTCCGATTTCGGTTTTGATGCTTGAATTTTTTCAGTTTAAAAGCTGCAGGAAGCTGGCGTGCGTGCTTGAGTCTCCCAAACCTTTGCTTTTCAGCAGTAGGAGTGCTGCGTGTGACTGTTAACCCGTGTGTGTGCTGTCCCCTGCTTCGGGGTGGGAAGTGATACTGTGAGAACGGCTGAGCTCTCCGTGCTGGTTTTCCCTGTGGATCCTCGGTCTCTTTGTTCTTCCAGTAACAGCAGCCTTCTGCAAAGGGGGCAGCTGATCTTGGGGCTTCCCCCCCCACCAAGATCCATAGAACAACCCTCTATGTGAGCGAGGCCATTTGGGGTCTGCAGCCCCTCGCTCTCAGCACACTCGGGATGGGGGAGCCCCCATGGCGTGCCCCCTCTGGGTGAGATGTGTGTTCTGGGGACCACATGCACATCCCCTCCACCTGTCTCTCCCACCAGCTGATAGACCGAGCCACGAGCCCTCGTGAGGAAGGTGATCCCAAAGCTGAGCAGAAAACCCTGGAGGAGAGCTGGCAGGACCTGGCCTTGATCAAAGCAACACAAAAACCTCCCAGGAAGCAGCGAAGGGAAGACCTCAGCGAGCCCCTGCTCTCCCCGGCTCCACCGCCAGCACCAGGTGATGCTTGTGGGGAACGCGCGTGGGTGAAGATCACCTTGGCTGGCTGCGCCTGTGCCCGGGAGCTGGGCTTTATTTTTAGCTCCGTGACCGGAAAGCTGACCCGGTTGTGTCTTCCCTCTTGGGAAGCTCCCAAGCTGCGGCCCCTTTTTTGGCAACGTCTCAGTAACGGCGCCTCTGATAACTCCTGGGTGCCTCAGCCGGCTGGTTGCGGTAGAGGCTGCCTTGCTTTTGTTTCCTGTGCTTGTTTTTTGGGTCAGCTCTGTTTAGGGAGGAAGATGTGTTTGAGAACCGCTGCAGACAAAGGCTGGCTTGTCCTGCTGGCTGCCAAGGCGGTGTTTTTGGAGTAGGAAAGCAGCGTAGCCTGGTGCTGGGCAGGTCCTGAGGCACCACACCTGGAGTGGGATTGTTTCAGGACTCAGCACTCAGGCAGATGTCAGGGCAGGGTGAGCAGCAGGACTGAGGCTTGTGAGGGACCTTGGTAGTTTGTGCTTTGTCTAGCTGCTGCTGCTGCTTAGCCTGGCTCACCCACCTCTCACTGGGGTGTAACGCCAGGTACTGTTGGGTTTTGGCTTTGGATCGAGCCCTGTGTTGGCTGAAAAGTGCTGTTAATGTTAGAGCTTTCTGTGCCTCTCCTGGCAACATCAGCCTCACGTTCAAAGGCTGAGAGCTGGGACTTCAGCCCATGCCTTCTCCATGGCTGTGGCATGAGAAGATGTGGTGGCTGATCTGCACAAAGCCATGACTTCTTCCTTGCCTTTGCCCTATCCCCTTCTTGCAGAACCCAGTGCCTGCCCAGTGCCTCCGGAGCCTCCTCAGGTCGAGTCCAGCCCTCCCCGCTGCCTCACGCTGCAGGAGAAGCTGCTCTCGCACTACAGCATCCACCTCCCTATGCCTGAGGAGCAAGTGGCAGTCTCCCAGCAGCTGGCCCGCAGGATCTGCACTGAGCTTCAGAGCTTCATGCGGAGCAAGTGCCCGGAGCTGCCCTTTGGCAGCCTCTTCCTCAGCGGTCCCCTGCTCGACGGCCTCGGGGCTCTTGCTGCCGACCACATCCACTTCATGCTGCCTGTAGTCCTCGATGCCGGTCTCTGGAGCCTCATCCCGGGAGAGGACACCGTCGTGAGAAACCCCCAGTACTGGATGATCAAAAGGACTGACCTGGAGTATTTCCCTCGTGGACGCAGCCCCTGGGACAAATTTCTCGTGGGCCAGTACCTCTCCTCCAATGTGCTCAACGAGACCCTCCACAAGATGCTGGTGGCCTCCATCAACTGGCCGGCCATAGGCAGCCTGCTGGGGACAATCATCCGCCCGCTTGTGGCCTCCCGGGAGCTGAGGCTGGATGTCAAACACGATCAGGTCGAGCTGAGCATTGCCCTCTTCCCGGTGGTGGAAATGGAGGACAAAGTTCTTCTGGCTGCTCCTCCTGAAGGACTGGTGGAAAACCTCTGGCTTGAGAGCTTTGGCAGGGCGGAGGTCTTGAAGGTGAAGGAGCTGGATGCTGGCGACGCCGGGGCTCGGCAGCACTGCCTCCGCATCCTGAATGCTGTCTGCAGGAGCCATCCCGCCCTGCGCAAGCTGAGCGGCAGCCCCCTGGCACACGTCATCCTTCACCTGAGTGCCACTGGGTCAGACTGGGCAGAGGAAAGCCTTGCCACCAGGTTCCAGCAAGTGCTCGAGGAGCTAGTGGGATACCTGGAGAATGGAGTCCTGCCTTGCTACTTCAACCCCAAAGTCAACCTTTTCTGTGAGCTGTTGGAAGAGGAAATAGAGGAGATGGGCTTCCTGCTCTACAGGGCCGTGTCTGAGCCGGGACTCCTGCTGACAGAGAAGTGACTGATGCAGTGGGAGCTCCTGAGCCTGGGGCGTTCCTCAGCTGTCTGGGTTGCAATGCTTCTAGTTGACTAGTCGGTAAGAGGCCAAGTTCTTGCACTTTATGAACAATAGTATTTCCTTTCTGAATAAAACGTGCCTGAGAGAAATGGGTGATGGTGTAAGAAGCCGTTTGCCGTGAGGCTCTGCCTTACCCACATCGAATGCAGCCCCTGAAGATAAGTCCCATCTGCTGGGAACGGACATGGAGCAAGTTTGGCTGCTGGATCCCAGCGAACTGCTCCATCCCAGCCTGCCATCCCAACCTCCAGGCTCCCCTTGTGCTCCAAGCAGAGACCTGAGCAGTTCTGAGCTTCCCCTGCCCCTTGGGGCAAGCACATCCCTTGATGCTGCTGCAAACCTCATGGCTTGCAGCATCCTGGGAGCTGTGTGGGTCCTCTGCGAGCACTGAGCTCAGTTGTACGGTGCCGTGGGATGAGGTGGGAACCTTGTTCCTTGCCAGGGCTGCGTTCTGGAATGTTGCCAACCTGAAATAAAGCCTGAGCAATGGCTGCGCGGCTCTCTGGGTACTGCAGGGTAATGCCATAGCAGGGCTCCTCTTTGGAAATCCTTTCAGGTGCCAAATGGCAGCCCAAGCTCAGCCCTGCCTGGCTGTTCTGCCAGCATCAGGTCTGCCCCGGGGAGGGGTCTCTGTGGCCCATTCTGAGAGCTGCTGTGCTGCAGCATGGGCTGGCAGGAGCTGCAGCCTCCTGGTGGACACCTGGTGGATGCCAGTGCCCATCTGCAGGATTCGCAGATCTAACGGGCCATGGTGTCCCCTCCCAGCCTTGTCAAGTGACCTTTTCATGTATGTATTGCTGCTGTCTTAATGTCCTGTTGCCCTGAAGCCTCGTGGCGTGGGGCAGGAAAGGACAGGATTGATGCACAGAGCAGAGTGCTTGCAAGAACTCAAGTGGTGGTTTGTGCTTCTTTTCATTGAGATCTGTTTTGTTTGAGTATTTTTGGGAGTTTTTTGTGTGTCCCCCCCCCCGACTTTGAGTGGCTGCTGGTAGGTTTTGTTTCTGACTGTAACCCAAGCGTGAAGGAATACATTCTTGTATTTAATGGGAAGAGCTATGCTGGTTTTGCACACTGGTAGAGATGGTGAAATCCTGTGGACTTCAGTGTGGGCCCTGTTGTTGACCACAACCATGCTGTGGTTTAGTTTTCTTTACAGCTATCTTGTTTATGGGAGGAAAAAACACTGTGCCTTTCTTCCCAGTCTGAAGACTACTTGGTTTGTTCCTTCGAGCCGCTTCCCAAGTGTTAGTGATGAGAATAAATCCTTGCTGTGTACACAGTTCTCTTGTCTCAGATGTTTTGTCTCCTGTCCTGTGGTAAGGGCTGAAATTGTGCTCCTGCTGTGGCAGCATTCCTGGGAACAGTGCAGCTGGGGTGTCCCCTGCACGGATCTTGGCAGCACCTGGACCCCATGGTGCACGGCTTTTCTCTTCCTCATCAGACCATCACATGAAACACCCAGTGCTCCTGCTGCCTGCAGAGGCATCCAGTGCTGTCTGGATGCTGAGCTCTTGCTGTTTAGCCAGCAGCCCTAACTGATCAGCTGCCTGAACGCTAACCAGGGTTAAACCAGTAAGGCTGGTAACGGCAAATGCCATGAGCAATGCTAAACCTGTGTGCTATGCAGATGCTTTCTGCTGCTGTTGCCATTTGGAGGCTGCTGCCCAGCTCTAGCCATGCTTTAGTCAGCTCACTGACGGCATTACGAAGCTTTCTAATCTTGTTATTTTAGACAGTAGGTTTGTATTTTTAGGTTACAGCTGTTAAGTGGGAGTAAGGGGTACAGAGTAATGCAATGTAGGTTCTCCTGACCATACTCCCTAGGTCTAGGCCTCATAGCAATGAAGTTCTGTAGACTTGAAAGCTCTTCTTTCTTGTGCAGAGCTGAAAGTGAACCTGTGCTGCTATGGTCTCCCCTGCTTTGAGCTACCACCCAGACAGTGCTTCGGCCTCCTGCCCACTCCGATTGCTTCATGCATCACCTTAGTACTGACCCATGGGAACTGCTCTCAGCTTAGGAGCAGTGTCCTGAGCAACACTGAAGACCCTGGGGGAGCAGCTGAGCACTGTCCTCTGCCAGAAGAGGACAAGGGAGTTTTGTGGAGCTACTTGCTTTGATGTGTAGAGAAAGCCCAAACAGAGAGGGAAGAGGTAGGCTGGCTTTTTCTCAGGGAGCTCAGTCTAAACTATGTGCAGGAAACAAGAAACTCCCTTCAGGTTCAGCCAATGGTCTTTCCCTGGACGACAACACTGCATCAAATGCAGCTGGTGAGATAAAACTGTTTTACCCACACCCCCACAGCTCAAAGAAAAGCTGCAGGGAGTTTCTGCCAAGAAAGCTTCTGTATTGTTCCAATGACTGAATGGAAAGAAGATTTGTGTGGATGCTTTTAGTGATAGCTTAACTATTTTACGTAGGAAGAAATAATCAGACAGTTAAGATGTCACTGCATCAAATTTAAAAATTAAATAATCTTTTAATACAAAGCTTATTACTTGGACAAAAATAACCTCCATTAACTAGCAGCATCACACAGGCACGTCTCGAGGTCTGGGGAAGAATGCAGCTTCAAATTCAGGAACGGTCTAAGAGGAAGGCTTTTCCTGAGCACTGCAGCTGAGCTTCCCTTTCAGGGCAAGCTCCAGCTCCATCTTCATTGCACCAGGCTCCATCGCAGACAAGGACAACCAAGGTAAGTGACAAAAAAGAAAGGGGAATGTTGCTGTGGTAACTTCCATTTAGAAGGGCAACTTAAAATTCCACACTGTGGAAAACCAGGGAGATAGAAGAGTTGAGCAGCCCTAGGGTCTATCCCAGTGGCTGTGATCCAGCTCTTCCTCATGTAGAAATGCTGCATACAGTTGCTACCACAGTGGGAGCTGCAGGTGGACTAAATCCACTCCTGTTTTCACTGCAGATTCACAGTTTCCAACTGCTTCCTTGAAATGTTTAGGGTATTCTGATTTGCTCAGCAGAAGAGCAGTTGAAAACCAAAGGCTGACACCAGTAGTGGAGCTAATTTTCAAAGCTGTTTGAACCCTCTCTACCCATGCTCATAAAGCATGAGTGAGGAAGGTATCCCCTAGTAGGAGCAGCCTGCAACCAGCCCTTCCTGGATGCACTCGTGCAGACTTGTTTCTGGGTTCCAGTTCCTTTCAGCAGTAGCTGCTCCTAAAGCAGCTTGCAACCCCAGACCTTTCAGATCTCAAGAGATGTCCATCTGGGCTCAGTGATCTAGAGGGCAAGTTTTCTTAGTGTGGCCAGGCTGATGGCAAATGCTGCAGGTCCGTGGTTTCTTGGCAGTTGCTCCTTGGGAGAGATTGCTTGGTCTCTTAGCTTTACTTCCCAACTCCCTTGAGTATCCATTGCTCCCAGAGTGGCTAAAAGAGAAATCTCCAGAAGCTCCTAGAAAGAAATAACTTGGATTTAAGTGACTCTGAAAAAATACGTAGGTGAAGACAGATGATAGGTTCAAAATGGCTGAAGACCAAGGACCTTGCTCTCACAGCCAATCAAATTATTTCTGAAACTATACTTACTTCAGATTTGTTTGAACATTCAAATGTTATCCATCTCTCTTGCAGCATTAGAGAAATGCGTGAACACAACAGGGAAAACTGATCTTTCTGGTAGTGTGCTCCAGGCTACAGCCAAAGCAGAAGCAACAAAACATGCCAGAGAACTTGTTCTTAAAGGAGGTCTGAAAACTTGGTTCTGCCCCTTTAGGGCCAAACGTTTACAAAGGAAGTTGGTGCTGAAGAGCTGTCTCAGACTACAGCTTTGCCTCTGTATTTTGCTTAGAGTCCTTTTTTTTCTGTCAGTGCTCTTTTTTTTACATCCTTTTTAGGTGATTTTTTTCTAAATGGGTGTTTGCTTTCAGTACCTTTTCACTGCAGCCACACTCAGCTTCTCACCTGTGATCAAAGCTTAAGCAAGGCCTGGCCTTTCACTGTGTTCCTAAACTAGGATAGAGGGAGCACCACAGCTTCCTTGGCCTGACAGAATGGGGTTTAGGATCTCCAAAGTGGTGCTGCTGCTTCAACTCTGTTCAAGTCGGTAACAGGTCTCTCAAAACAGAACACAAGAATTTGGGAGCACAAATTCTGTCTCAGACTGTTGGAAAGCATGCTGGGTTTTCTCCAGCAACCCATGGATAGACAGATGCTCAATCTTACCACATGTAAAAGCAAAGCATTCTGTTACTACTTAGAGCTCAGTGGATCTGCATTACGAGAACGTATCCTGCTAGCATTCTGAGAAAGGTAAGCCAGATTCAGTTGTTGCAAGTAATATTTAAAATACTACAGTGCTTCTGACACTTTCTGAAGACAAACCCGACGTCTGTCAAATATGAAAGAGTTGTACTGCAACAGCATTATGCATCTATTCAGTTTGGCTTTAAGAACAGCCTCTAACCCTTGCATTTTACCCCAAGCCCAGCCTTACCTGGAGCCACGTTTTCATCAGCCCACTGGAAGAAGCCGCACTGCTGCTCCCTGGGTTTTGAGCACGTATGGAACTGCCGCCCTTTGTTAGGCCCATCCTTTTGGACCGTGCGTGTGACAGCTGGCTGGTCACACCTGCAGACTGTGCTGCCTCCTGAACTGGAGTTGTTGCTGCTTCCAAAGTGTTCTGGGCCTCTCTTTCCTCCTGATCTCTGAGAATTTGCAGGGTCCCTTGCCCCAAAGGCCTGGGGTGGTGCAGAGCCCCGCGGAGCTGCATTGTTTCTGTCCTCTGACTGTTGATCAGACCAGAGGAAAAAGTTGCAGGTCTTGGCACTGCATTTGTAAAACTGTCTGCCTTGATTGGGCCCTTCTTTGCGCACAGTTAACAGCATGGCTTCGTTCCCACAGTTGCACACCACTGCGTTGTTCCCATCATCTGGATCAGCTGAAGGAGCAGGCCTGGGTGCTCTCCTTGAATTCAAGGAAAGCAGATGTCCTGCTGCCACATTTGTGGTCCCCCCCACGTGCAGCTTTTCACTGTTTGCTCTGTTAAGGGAGTTGTTCACCTGCATCTGGTTGGCTTGCTGGCTGCCTGACTGCCCAGGTTGGGACGATCCGTTTGAGTACCTCAGGTCCAAGAGCTCCTTCAGCATCTGATCGCATCCTCCAATGCAGCCAACAAACTCCAGGGGCATCATGGGTGGAACACTGCCTCTCTTAAATTTAAACTTCAGTCTAAAAGGAAAGGAAGAATATAAATCTGTCATTTCTGCTGTACTTACTGTTTACCTTCCTTCCCTCCACCTTCTTTCCATCCCTAAGCCATGAGAATGCTGCTCCAGCTTTTTGAGATTGGAACAGAAAACTGTTGCCCAACCTAGCCCCTGGAAGTCTCTGGCCCTGATGGCTAAGAAATAATATCTAAGGGGTTGCATTTCCCTAACGGATAACTGGTATGACCCACCTGTGAACTGGATGTGGTTTACACACAGCACAGATGCTCTCGTCCTTGGCCACATCCAGCACAAAATCAGGAAACCAGACCGCAGTTTTACAAGCTGGATATCCCATGCAGCCGAGATAGAACCTGCCGTGGGATGAAGGCACCAAATGAGGAAAAGGCAAAATCAAGACTGCCAATGACCTGTTTTCTCAGCTGTCAGAAGTGATCAAAGCAAAGCTTTTTTTGAGAGGACTTAAAAAAGAGGTTCAGAGTCCACATAGCTTTAACAGCTGGTGCAGTTTGTTAGCTGCAGCCCAAGTTTTCATACAGAAAGCTGTGTGCTAAGACAAGGAAGATCACTAACCCGCCATTCTTCTTGGTCTTCAGGACCATGTCATTGTTGCACTGTGGACACTTCCGAATGGAAACAGGCATTGCTGGGTAGACTTCCTCTTGCTCTACAATTTCTGTGGCTTCTCCAAAATACTGAGCCAGGGCCTGATCCAGCCTATAAAGAAACAAGCAATGTGTCTCGTCTGCAAAAGGCAATCAAGCAGTGAACTGATGCCTGCTGCCCTCTGCACAGCCTGAGCTTCTCCATAAGTATGTCCATTCAGCACTGTGCATCTGGAACAGTCTAGATGCGGGCGCAACATGGAAGCAGCCAGAGCACTTGCTCATGTCCTTCAGACATCTCTGAATTGAATTCAAAGAGTTTAAACCACAATTAGCAGTTAACTGGCACCAGCTCATGATGGCATGCCATACTGCAAGTCAGCCCTTCCCATGTGAATGCCTGCACATACTGGGCAGAGCTCCAAGAAGGCAATGTGACAGGATCCCACTACAGGCCAGGTGACAAGCCAGCATGTCCCAGAATGGCCAAGCAAGAGAAGAGGGCAAGAACAAGACTCACCTGTTGGCTCTGGCCACAGCCTCAATGAAGACTTGTTTATACTTTTGGACTTGCTGTTGCAACACTAAAGATTTGTCTTTCTTCCCCTCACAGATCAGCTTCAGATCAGCCTCCAGCTCAGCTCGAAGGTCAGGCTTGGACATCTCATAGCCCATGGAATCATAGCCTGGAGGAGCATACCACATGGTAAGTGAAAGGAACAGGTAAGGAACCTGCCCTCTTCCTAACAAGCACTGCCCTTACCTTCAACTAGCCCCATGCCCAGGTGGCCTGGAAGGAACCTCTGATCTGCTGTAAGGCCCACGTACATCCGTGTCTTAATTGTCTCAATGTGCTCAGCATGAGTGGCGTCAGTCCCTGCAAACAAACAGGTTATGAGTCAAATTAGGTGCCAAGAAGAGATTTCCCTTGTGCCTACTGCAGTGTAAGATGCTAAAGGGACAAGGAGACAGAACTTATGGCCAGGAGTAGCACTAGCCTCGCATCCCATTGGTGCTGAGGCCAAGAAAGTGCATGCAGACATGCCCTGGACCCTGAACTTCACATCCCCTTGGGTATTGGAGAGAGACTATAGTCTCGTTAGGTTCTCTGGATACTGCCCACAGGCTTCTACTTTCTCTCTTTTCTGTATATCTAAGTGAGTTCTTATCTGAAATGATGTTTAGAGAATCTCCTACGCTGAGGGTGAGAAAGAACTAGTACTAGGGAAGCTGACAAGCTTATTAACAAAACTCTCTCAAGAGAAAAAGGCCACACTGCCAATACTGACCAATGCCATGTTTCTCCATGAGTGCAATGAGATCCGCTTCTGTGAGGAGCAATGGAGGGCTGGTTTCCCCATCCACCATCTCCACTGTAGTGGGCTGAAAACGAGACCCTTTCTGATACAGTGGGATAACCTGAAGGGAAGGAGAATCTCTTTGAAACTGCCTTCTGTCATCCACTGAAGACAAATGTCAAGCTAACAGCAAGTTGGTGCAGTAATATAGCAGCACTCTGTTCTGGAGGAGATCCAGTCTCAAGATGCTCAGGATTAGCCAGTGAAGAGCTGCCAGAGACACCACAGAACAGCAACTGCAGCTTCTCTTGGTGAGTATCCCTCCCCATGTGGAAGCAGCCCTGTATGGTCTCTGCTGTGGTGTTAGAAAGGGAAGAATCTATCCAAAGCTGGCATAATAAAGTGGCACAGGTCTTCAGCAGAGATAGCTCTAAGTGAAACAGCCAGTGGGCTAAGAATTGTCAAAGAATGTTCTATAGATGGGCCTGAAAGCGGCAGGGAAGCTTTCCCATTAGTACAACCCATCTGCAGTTTGAAACTCCAGGTATTTTAGCCTGTCCCATCTATGTTGTTCAAGGATGTTACCTTGTCACTCCACTTCTCATAGGGATAAACTTCCAGATAGTTGCGGGCCAAGATCATAAGTCCTTGAGCAACGAATCGCTCGTTAGCAATGTCAATCTCCACAGTTGTTTCCTGTCCCTTGGCATCTTGAGAGCAGCAAGCCAAAAAATGGCGCACAATGAATTCGTACAGTCTCTGTTCATTGCCCTGTTATTAAAGAGTAAAAGAGACTTACTCTCTTCTAGTATTAGCAAGATGTTAGGAAATATTAGTGAATCTCAGGTGAAGATTCTGTGCTAACAACTAGATTATTAAGATTTCTATATTTTATCAAGCAATACTAAACTCACCTGCAGGTTAGCAGTGTATTTTGTGGGGTGAATGGGAGGGTGAGCCTGATCTGATTTGTTTCCATTCCGAGGGGTTGGCCCACCCTGATCCAAGATCCTCTGTGCAAATGCTCCCCAGTTGGGGTCCTGTGTTTGATGCTGTACTAAGGCAGAGAGGTTCAGCTCCTTGGGGAAAATGTTGGTCTCTGTTCGCGGATAGCTAATAAACCTTAGGAAAGACAGAAGAGCACTTCAAGAGGTGCTCCAGGATGATTCCCTTTTTGGACTAATGGTCACACATTTTTGAAATAATTAAGTTTACCAAGACAACTCTTGCCTTCTTACCCTTGAGTATAGAGTTTTTCTGCTATTCTCATCGTTTCCTTTGCATTTATTTTCAGTTTGCGGGAAGCCAGCTTCTCAAGTTCCTGTGTTGGGAAGAGCCAGAAAAAAAATGTATTTGTGCATTATTCTGAGTAAAATATCTGAAAAAAGCTTTAAACAGATAAGTCTTTTCAGCACAGTTCAAACATACCACAGTGTCCAGGGGCAGGGGTCTCCATTTGCTCTTTGGCTTGCTTCCAACCTCAACAACAGTGGCAACAGGATCCTAAATGCAGAGTAAGCAAAATGCAAAATCTCCTTGAAGAGTTCACACAGACTGTTCTTCAAACAAGGAGGATGCAGGAAGTGATTGGCTGATGCTAGATCATACATCTATTTACAAGTTTTCCTACCTCCATACACATGTGGTAAAGGACCAGGCACGCTGTGTGATTAAAGAGCCGGTTCCTCTTCCAGTTGAAGACCACATTGCCATCTTCGTGATCGTGTGTCACTGTGTTGAAAACCAGATCAGAGTTATACAGCCATAATATAGTGGAAAAACAGCAGAGGCAATGGGATCACACTACTCGGAAACCTTTCCAGTTCTACTTGATAATGGTAAAGGAAATCGCTTCTGCAGCATTGTTTGTTAGTTGCCCTGAAGTTTTTCCTCTCCAAATACGTTAATCCCTTTAAAATGGATTAGTGCACTCGCTTTCCTCCAGCATACCTTTGATTTTATAGAAGGCTTCAGGGACAAAGGCCTGGATGGCTTTAAAGCGCTCAACTACGAACCCCAGAGTTGGGAACTGGCAACTACCATAGCTGATCAGCTGATCTGCTAAAACATCAGGGAAGATCTTCCGGAGCCTCAGGGTCTGGAATCTGGTGAAAGCAGCACCTGAGAAAACAAAATGGATGCTAGAATTGAATAATTCAGCAATGAAAGATAATCACAGCACTGCAGAGGGCTTTTTTTGTACTCTTAATTGAGTATTAATTTTACTCTTAATTTTAATATTAAAATTCACAGAAGCCTTTCAGTGCTGCATGAGCTATTAACCTACTGTTTGTTTCAAAGAACGTGTTGTTTACAGTGAAATAGGAGATGTGCTTTAGTTGATTCTGATCTAAAAATCAGATTTAGAACACTACAGGGGGCGTTGTCTCGTGTTGGAGATATGGAACCAGCTGATTTTTAAACAGGTCTTTGAGTTTTAGCAATGTGAATTTGGCTGAGAAATGAGGAAGTCTGACAGCTAGCTATCTAGTTTTTAAAGTGATCTAAGAGTTCAAGCATTTATAGAAAATAAGCTATACATTGATGACAGAATGTAAGCTGACTGTCCCCTGCTTACTTACCAGGCTCCTGCTCACTTGCTTTCAAGGGTATATGCACCATCTTAGGCCTAGCAGACAGCTCTCACCTCCAAAGTGTTTACTTACCTATCCTGAGGTCCAGCTCCTGCCTGACTTCAACGGCATCACTAGTTTTTTGATCTGGTTGGGTGAGATTCTCACAGGCCCTTCTGACAGCATGAAGCGTAATCTCTGAAAAACGTGCTCGGAATACCTGGAGGTTTGGCTTTACTATCAGCCAAAAAAAAAAAAAAATCAAAGTGACCCAAACAGCAATGGAAAGTATGAACTAATATGCTGCTGCTGTCTTTAAAAGTGTATGCTGTCAATCTTTCCAATGCATTAATGTATTTCTGGTATATCAGAGCTGTGTATCTATCAGAACTACAGCCAGTAGATTTGACCTGGGCACGGGAAGAATGACAACTGAGTAAGAATGTTATCTGTTACTAGATCTGAGCAGTGATACCTGTTAAATCATCATTTTAATGGAAAGCAGATTGATGCAACAGATGCTCTACACACCAGCTTTGCAAACATGAATGATCTCAAAACCGATGTTCTCTCCTTCTCGATCACAGTCAGTCCAGATGACCAGAGCTTGGCATTGCTGGACTTCTCGTTCAAGGGTTCTCTGAGAGGAGGAAAAAAAAACACTGAGTGAGACCTACTCAGGCCACTTGGTTTGATATTTAGTTTTAGAATGACTCAGTAACTGAACATGAAATGCAACATGTATCCACAGAGATGGATTGCTGCAATAACATTTTGCAATGGTAACTCTCAGGAGATTAGGCAGCTTTCAAAAGAAATGAATCATTTATTTACTCTTTGTTAAAAGGCACTGCTTGGATTGGATTCTACCACAGTCTGTTTTTTGAAAACGTGGTTGTTTTTGTAAAATTGAGATGCAATTACCAATTCCAACTTGTTGGAAACAGCATTTCTACTTTTAACAAAGTAGCTGTTCCTTTACTCTTCTAATTTTACGCTAGCAGGAGACTTCAACCTTACAGAAGAACAACACAGTACTCCTAGAAAATCCAGGAGGAATTTGCTAAACTCTAGAAACTTTAAAGTTAAGGACAAAGGTAAAATCCCCTCTCTGTTTGAAATAATATTTGTAGAATTAACCTCTGAGCTCTGACTTTCAAGAAATCTCTTAAAAACAACATACCTTAATATCCATATAATTCTCAGGACAATATTTCTCGATTTCAGCATCAAAAAGAGCTAGAGGGTTACAGCCATGCCTGGTAAACAGAGGATAAACAGTGTGCTTAACAAACAAAAACATATTGTCAGGCATTAACTGCTGCTGTCTAGTGAGGAAATGCTATTCAGTATTGGAATTAGTAACACTATACTGTGAGCTTTAACTTAAGAATTTGTGTGAAACGCTGAGCTGTGTTTACTCAAAAACAATAGAACCAAAATGCAAACAGAGAAAACAGAAAACCTGGAAGGCAGCCCTAAATGAGCAGCTTCACATGTTTCACACACAAAGAACGAAACATCTCACTTCCCAGGATAATTCTTAGTTAAACAAAGAACACAAAAACTCGAGTTTTAAAATCAATTTATTTCCTTGGATTTGCCTTCCTGTATATTAACCAGTATTGAAACTCGATGGGTTTTCTTGTTTGTTTGTTTTTAGCACTATGAAGACAGTGATTTGAGGCAATATTTTAGCTATTCTGTAAATAATTTGCTACTTATCGTGCTGCTTGGCACGGCTGCTTGAAGCATGCTGTGTCACTGCCCCTCGCTGTGGATGTCTGCTACTGGAGCTGACGTGCTGGCTCTCCTAGCTGATAAAGTATGGCCTCAGGGGCACCACCACATATACTTCAAGGAAATGTTCCCTCCAACAGCGTGGCATATACAACTACAGCAGCCCTGCTGCAGGGGTGCCCTGCTCAGCTTGGGATCAGAAGCAGAAGACAAGCTTCAGACTCGTGAGGACGCAGTAGATACACACCATTTGCGAAATGGCAGCTTGAAATCATGAGCCAGCAAGTGTCCTGACACGGATGTCATCACCATAGTAACATTCTGCAAGAGACAGGGGAAGGTAATTAGTGCACATCTTTTGCTATAGGCTACCCAGAGCCCTAAAATCCTGACACAGTTCTCAACTGACACAACCAGTGATCCCTCTCTCCTGCTTATTTTAACAGACTCCTTTCCCTATAGGCAGCTAAACCTACATCTTTATCCTGTTTTTTGTAGGAAGCTTCCAATTCTAAGAAACAAAGTTTTTGACAAGTAGTAACACAGAAGAACAAAATTGAAAGAAGAGCCAAGAAGAGAAAATCTGACTTTTCCTTGTCTTTGGACAAAACTGGATATGCATTTCATAACTTCAGACAAGTTTTGTTTTGTTTTTTAACAGCTAGTATTTTGCACTTCTCTAATCCAGCAGTGGAATGAAAGAAAGCTCTACCTGGCCAAACATCTGGTAGTCATATTCGTAGATCTTGTTGAACTTGGAAAACCCTTCTCTCTAGAAGGAAAAAGAAAGTTGCTAAGTTTCTGGCTCCTAACAAAAGCTAAACACATTCCATCTCACTTATAAAGTGACTGTTATGGCAGGGCACAGAAGTACAGGGCAAGAGAAAACTGGCTACAAGCTAAAACAGAAAGGCAAAGGAGGTTGAACAGAAATTACCTGTATCATTTTTAGAAACAATGACATGGTGCTTTTCAATATAATGGTATTTTAAAATATGCCTGACGAGGATGCTGGGACTATCACCCTATGGATGGCCATGACAGACAGGTTTGTTTATCAGGGCTGGCCAGTTATAATCCCCACTCCTGACAAACTGCTGTCCTGCTCCAAACAACAATCAGTGTGCCAGTTCTGGGTCCCTTCCACCTGAGATTTATGGAACTTCCTGCATGGGATATTTGCATTGTTTCCTAGAGAAGCAGGACAATATCTTACTTGATTGAGAGTGTCAGTGCACAGCTTCTTGGTAATACTGTGCATTCAAATGTAATTCTGGTGTAGAAACGCTGTCTATTTCCTTAGCTTGGAAATACCAAGTAATTATTCAAACGGCGAAAGGTCACAAAGCAAAGCAGCAGCAGAGAAGAGATCTTTGAACTCTTCTTCTCCAAACCACAGACCATCTTTGCTTTATTATGTGAACTTCAGTACACCCCTGATACTTGCTGACGCAGCAGAAGCGGTGCTTTTTGACTGGGAAACACATGCCGACAGATGGTTTCAGTTCCTAAAGGCTTTTACATGTACTGCAAAGCTAGGAATAACAAAGGGAACCCCCACTGCTGAGCTCAGTGCTTGGAGAAGGCCGTATGGGGAGAGAGCACAGCTGGGGAACTGAATCTCAGCAGGACTTGAGGCCAAAAGAAAATTGCTCCAAGACTCCCAGGTATATCTGGGCAAGTGGTGTTTGTCCATTTCACACATGGAAGCTGTTCTTGTACGTTCTTGTGGTCAGGAAGAGACAGAGGCTGCGTACCAAGCTCTGCACAAGACGCATAGCAAAGCAGGACTGAACTGCATGGCCACTGAACATAGGCTCTGATGAGCTGACCATCTCTAGCCAGCTAAGGTCAATCTGTAGGCACATGAGGAAGTAAGGAGAACTGGTGTATTCCTACCCGCCGCATTCTGCTGTTGGAAAGCAGATCTGCAATTCCTCGGGCAGCATCATTCTTCTCAGCCACACACAGGACCTTCCGGATCCTCTGCAGTGCTGGACCGTCTGCAGCCCATGATAAGCTGCGCCAGGGCTGAGGCAGCATCCTGACCCCACAGCTAGCAAGAAGCCTGGCTTGAAAGTTCATCACAGGTAGCTGTGACAGCTCCCACGGCACCAAGGCATAGTGCTGTGTCCTCCCTCCAGGGCCGGTCCCTGTTCAGGAGACAGCCTGCTTTAGAACCATGAGCAATGCCTCAATGACACAGAATCTAAAAAGCCACAGAATGGTTGGGTTGGAAGGGATCTTAGAGATCCACCAGTTCCAACCATTGGCTGGATGCCACCCTCCCCAGCTCAGGCTGCCCAGGGCCCACTCATGGCCTCTGGCACCTCCAGGGACAGGGCACCCACAGCTCTGGAAGCAGTGCCAGCGCCTCACAGCCCTCTGAGTGAAAGATTTCTTCCAGATGCCCAACCTAAATCTGCCCTCTTTTAGTTTAAAACCACTTCCCTTTGCCCTAACTCCACACTCCCTGACAAAGAGTTCCTCCCAGCTTTCCTGGAGGTGCTGAATGCCGCACTGAGGTCTCCCCGGAGCCTTCTCTTTCCCAGGCTCAACACCCGCTGCTTTCAGCCTGTCCTCGCTCAGAGACGCTCCATCCCTGCGCGCACCCTCCGGACCGCTCCAGCAGAACCACCCTCACTTGTGCAGCGGGCCCAGAGCTGAGCGCAGCGCTCCAGATGCGTTCTCCTCTCCCCACCTCACGCCCCCTGCATCTTCCCGGGCAGCTTTTAACCCGCACGCAGAGGACGGCCCGGCGCATCCCACCAGCCCACCCCAGTGCTGTTCGACCTCCTCAGAGCTGCGCAGCGCGGGGTGATCCGCCCTCCGAGGCCGCACCTCTCCCAGGGCCGCGCTCCTCTCAGCCGCCACCACCGCCGCTCCCGCGCTATTTCTGTCGCAAAAGGCGGCGCGCTTTCCCTTCTGGCTGCGACCTGCCGTAAAGTGCGGCGGCGAGGAGAACTACGGCTCCCATGGTGCCCCGCGGCGCAGAAGGAGGAACTACGCCTCCCGTGATGCCCCGCGGCACCCCCCAGCGCGCTGCTGTTTCCGCGTCGGTGCGGCCTTTCCTTCTCTCTCGCTTCCAGGCCCAGGGTGGCTTTGAGCAAAGCGCAGCAGTGATTAAATCTGAGAACCACGACAGCGCCCGAACGCCTGGAGCGAGGGAGAGGCTGTGGAGGCGGTGGCGGCTCCGCTTCCGGGCGGCGGGGTGAGAGGTCGCGGCGTCATGTGAGCCCAAGATGGCGGCGGTGCCGCGGCGCCCGTGAGGGGAGCGGGGCCGGGGCTGCCCGGCCGAGACGGGGTCGGGGGGGGCCGGGGCGGCCTCGGTGCTCCATGTCGGGGCCCCCCCTGCGGGAATAATGATCAGCGCCCCTGACGTGGTGGCCTTCACCCGGGAGGAGGAGCTGGGGGACGAGCTGTACCGGGAGCCGCCGCTGCCCGAGGAGTACTCCGTGCCGCTCTTCCCCTTCGCCGGCCACGGGGCAAACCCCTGGGCCAAGGTCTCCAGCTCCAAGTTCAGCCGGGACTTCATCCTCATTTCCGAGTTCTCAGAGCAGGTGGGGCCGCAGCCCCTGCTGACCATCCCCGATGATGCCAAGGTGCCGGGCAGTTTTGATCTCAATTATTTCTCCCTTCGGATCATGTCAGTGGATTACCAGGCTTCTTTCGTGGGACACCCTCCCGGCTGCGCCTACCCCAAGCTGAACTTCGTGGAGGACTCCAAAGTGGTGCTGGGGGACTCGAAGGAAGGGGCCTTTGCCTATGTGCACCACTTGACACTGTACGACCTGGAAGCCAGGGGCTTTGTGAGGCCTTTCTGCATGGCCTACATTTCTGCTGATGAGCACAAAATCATGCAGCAGTTTCAGGAACTCTCTGCTGAGTTCTCCAAAGCCTCCGAATGCCTGAAGACAGGGAACAGGAAGGCATTTGCTAGTGAGCTTGAGAAGAAGCTGAAGGATCTCGACTACACCAGGACTGTGCTGCACAACGAAACCGAGATACAGAAGAAAGCCAACGACAAAGGGTATTACACAACGCAAGCCATTGAGAAGGCTAATGAGCTGGCCAGTGTGGAAAAGTCTATTATTGAGCATCAAGATCTGCTAAAGCAAATTAGGTCATACCCCTATAGGAAGCTGAAGGAGTCTGACTTCCACCCATATGAGCCTGAATGTACACTGGATCAGGCCGGTGCGGGCAGCGAGCAGGACCTGGCTACCTCTGACACTGCTGAGGTGGGCGAAATGCACCTCTACTCCCGCCTGCCCTCCTACACTCCCAAACTCATCAAAGCAAAGCCTGCCAAATGCTTTGACAAGAAGCTGAAAACGCTGGAGGAACTCTGCGATATTTATTTTTTCACCCAAACCCTAGATCAGTTGCATCACATTGAGAGGACTTTTAGAGGCGATGTGTGCTACCTCCTGACAAACCAGATCAGTAGGGCACTTCTGAAGCAACAAAGAGTAACTAACTTTCTGTTTGAAGATGTATCTTTTCTAGATGAAAAAGCACCTGAAAACCAGTACAGAGGCTGCCAGGGACTCAGTCAAGATGCTGCTGACAGGAAGTGTTCAGAAGAGTCCTCCGCTCCTAAAGTGGTTATCAGCCTGGGGTCCTACAAGTCTAGTGTGGAGTGCGTCCCGATCAAGATGGAGCAGGACACTGATGACCCTCAAGAACCTGCAATGACAGAATCCATAACTTTTGAACACCAGGAGAACCTGGACTATCTCGATGCAGATCTTAAAGGGAGCATCAGTAGCGGTGAGAGCATTGAAGTTCTTGGAACGGAGAAATCTGCGTCTGGGCTGATGAAATCGGAGAGCCAGGCCAGCTTGCCCATCAGCCCGAGCCCCCAGGTGGGCAGGAGCAAGGTGGGCAGCCGGAGGACCGTCAGCGAGGACAGCATTGAAGTCCTCAGTACCTGCCCCTCTGAGTCTCTTATCCCAGAAGATTTCAAAGCGAGCTACCCAAGTGCAATTAATGAGGAACCTTATGTGGATGATGAAGAGGGAGGCCTTCGTTTCAACCCCAGATTAAACCCAAACAACGCTGACGAGCAGGAGGATATCTCAAACCAGGAAAACTTGGAGCAGATCGATTCTGCCTGCTGTATTGGGAAGGAGAGCCCCAACTTCCTCGAGCCTCTGCCCGGCCTGGGCCAGAAGCAGTGCGATGAGGACGGTGTGGTCAGGATTCCCCCTCAGCCATACCGGCAGGCTGAGCAGGGGCTGCGCGGCAGCTTTGTGGGCTCCCCACCCTGTGACAGCGCTTCAGGGGGGCTCCTTCCCCACGAGCTTGACTCACGCTACCCTGCAGCAGGCAGGGAGGTGAGCAGGACCAGCCTGGACGAGTGCTCAGACTCCACGAGCTACATCAGCAGCGCCGCCTCCACCTGCTCCGACCGAACACCGTCTCCTGCTCACCCCGTGTGCCTCGCAAACGAGCGGCACAAAAAGAAGGCTGGGCAGAACGCGCTGCGGTTCATCAGGCAGTACCCCTTTGCCCACCCCGCAATATACTCTCTGCTCAGCGGAAGGACCCTGGTAGTGCTGGGGGAAGATGAAGCAATAGTCAAGAAGCTCGTGACCGCGCTCTCCATCTTTGTGCCGAACTGTGGCGCTTATGCCAAACCTGTGAAGCACTGGGTCACTTCCCCTCTGCACGTAGTGGATTTCCAGAAATGGAAGCTGATTGGGCTCCAGAGGTAAACTGGGGGGCTCTTTGCTTCTTGGTGTCGAGGTATATGATAAAAACTGAGTCTAGTAAGTGGGAATTTGAGAGAGGATTTGATGTGCAGAGGCATTCTCTTTATGTAATCACCTACACAGCTGCCACAGATTTCTGCTTCTGGGATGTATTTGTAGGAGGGTGCTGTGTTTGTCTGCTTCTTTGCATTCAGCCTCGCTTAAGAGTTAATCTAAAACATCTGCTGGGCACTTACTGCCTGGCTCATACTGTATTTTAGCTAGGAGGTTTCCTGATGTTTTAGATCTTAGTCTAGCAAAACAAGGGAACAGACACAACTCCTAATGATTTCCTGGCTAATCTGATAATGCAGCCCTCTTGAAGAGCCCCCTGTGCTTTGCTATTCCTCCTATCGCCTCCTTCTGAAATTCTCAACGTTTCTAGCTATAATTGTCTCTGAAGTGAGTGCTTGGGTATGCAGGCACCTTGGTTTGTGTTGGCAGGAGCATTCCTGCTGGTGTTGGTGAATGTCCTGTGACACCTGCATTTCTGGTGAAGGACAGAGGTGCAGAGTCTGCGGTTGTGCTGGACCCTCTTGGAGGGGTAGGGGGAGACAGTGTTTATAATGTGCTTTAATGCAGGAAAAAAACCCAGTGCCTGAAGTGTTCATGAGGCTGCAGAGCTGAAAGTGCAGCTCAGATGCAAAGGAGACCTGTTCAGGGCAAAGAGCATCACGAAGGCAGACATCCCTCCCCCAGCACCCAGTCCTAAAATGTGGCTTTGTAGTTCCTATTAGCAAAAAGCGATTGCTCAGCTCTTAAGATTTTGGCCTTTCCTTTATTGTTGTTATGAAAAGGATTTTCTGTGTTACCAGGATGCGTGCCAGCACTTTGGGTGCAGGTATGGCAGGTGGCAGGGAATGCCCACTGCTGTCACTGAGGTGGAAAGCATGAATCAGAGCGGTGAGAAGAATGTCCATAGCTCAGAACCAAGCTGGAATGGCTTCTGAGGGAGTGTTTCTGAGCATCCTAAAAGCTGAAATACAGAAATCTGCTTCCCAGGCTGCTGAGCATTGCATCTCCGGTGGTTGTGGATGACTGAGTTACCCAGAGCTGCGAGCTCACCCTGATTTTTGTGCTTGTGAGGCTGGCTGCCAGGTCTGCCACCAGCTCCTTCCAAACTTCTCTGCCTGTTGGTGAGGTCTTTAGAGGCCCTGAGTGTTTGCTGGCTGATTAATGTTTGTGGTTAGATGCAGTTTGTATGATGAAAAGTCCCTTTTTTTTTTTTTTTTTAATAAAGAGCGAACTGCTTGTAACATGTGTCAGTCATTTAGATTCTTCTCTGTGGAATGTTAATTAGTTGTTGAGTTTAACATGGATGCTCTCAGCAAACCATTTATACGAGGGCCATGGGAAGGAACTTGGAGGCTAAATTAATGATTCTGGCACAGCTGTCGGGTGCTGTTCTCCCAGAGCTGCATGCTGCCTGTGCACAGGGGCAGCTCCTGCACCAGCAGTTGGTGCTTCTGGTTTGGGGCTGGGAGCTGCTTCTCACCAGAGCAATTTGAAGCAGGCAGAACTGCAGAGCAGAAGGTAGGGCTTGTGTAGGCTTGTAATTTGCATTTAAATAGCATTAATTTAGGCTTGGTGAATAATTGCACATTGTGTGCGTGCTGCAGATTTGCATCTGGGTGAAGAATGCTTAGGCTCAGCCAGGGAATATTCTGGTCTAAGGATGGCTTCCTTTTTCAAGGAAGGTTTCGTTCCTCTTTGAGCTCCTCAGGGCAGCTCCTTCCCAAAACAACCAGACAGGGGGAAGGTGGAGCTCGTGGCAAGGGGATTTCTGTTCCCTTATTGTCACGTCCAGAAGGAAGCCAACAGCTGCTGCAAGATCTGTTTCTGTTACCAGAGATGTCGCTTCCCTCTCTCCCTGTCCTCATTTCTGTGTCTGCGAGGGAGGAAGCTGCCCACAGGGCTGTGTCTGTGAAGCAGCACTCGCACGGTATAGATCAGTGTATGTGGGGATCGTGGAGATAAGGTTCCCTTGGGGTCTGTCAGACTGGGATGGCGGAACAGCCTCCCTCTTCTGTGCCAGCCTTTATTTGCCCGCAGTGTGTCATAAGCTGGAGGGCAATTGGGTGTGATACAGGGGAGCGGGCAGTCCGCTTCGTAGCTCTCTGGTTTCCTCCAGCTGAACCTCTCTCTTGCTCTTTCAGGACTGTGTCTCCGGCCGGAGTGAACGTGCTGCACGCCCTCAGCCGGTACAGCCGCTACGTCAGCATCCTGGATGCAGACAGTAAGACTCTCCGCTGCCCGCTGTACAAGGGCACCTTGGTGGCCAGGCTGGCTGACCACCGCACGCAGATCAAACGGGGCAGCACCTACTACATGCACGTCCAAAGCGTCCTCACCCAGCTGTGTTCGAAAGCCTTCCTCTTCACCTTCTGCCACCATTTGCACCTTCCCATCAACGAAAGGGAACCGGAGGAATCCGTTGTGAACCGCAGGATGAACTTTCTGAAGCTTCATCTGGGCCTTGCCAATGAAGATATCAAAATTGTACAGTATTTAGCTGAGCTGCTGAAGCTGCAGTACATTCAGGAACCCGGCCAGGGGGCGAATCCTCTGCTCAGATTTGACTATGTTCCCAGCTTTTTGTACAAAATCTAGCAGCGTGTAGGCTGTCTGCCTGCGTACTCGGATTCTGATAAAGATCATCCGTGCTTGGCATTGATGCTGTCTGCAGTAGCTGTCATACATCAGGAAGGGGCAAAGAAGCCATTGTATTTGCAAGCATTTCTGCTTCATAGAAATCAGTGTCTGAGGGACTGAATTTCAGTGTGGTTCCCCGTTGCTAAGAATGTAGGTGTTCCATCACGTAAAACACTGGGCACTCTGTTTTTAAATGTTAGAAGGGACACTATTAACTTTTAAAATATATCATGGTAGCATCCCAGGGGGATTATGGCATGGAGGGAGAGACGGGCTGTGCTGTGGAGCAATGCTTAGTGGTGTGCAGCTCCCAAAACATGCAGGGCTCTGCGCTTCTGCCGGAGCCTTAAAAGCTGTTGCTCCTTTCCATGGAGTCAGGGCAGAGACCAGAAGGGAAATATAAAGGCCACATGATGTTTTTAACTCAGTAATGTCTCATGTGAGCATGGAATGTAAGCAGTGTACACGTGGAAACTGGCAGGATAGCAGTGTGCATTTACCTGTGAAGCAGCAGCTGGTGGTGTTCTTTTCCATGTTTTCTGAGTTTCCCAGAATTGCTTGTCCCTGGGCCTGAGGGAAAGCAGCAGAGGCACATGGATTTCCCTCCAGGAAGTGTTTGCCAGTTTTTCAGCTTTGTTGGAACCTGGAATGGGGACGAGCTCCTTAAGGAGACTAGCACCAAGGCTCCACTGCTGTGAATGTAGAGTGCTGTGCCTTGTTAATCTGTCACGTCCTGTTTGCTGGGCGACCTCTGAGAAGGGTGGGAGGGAGACCAGGAATCCTAAAAGCTTGTGAAGCTGGGAGTCACCTGCGAAGGAGAGATGGGGTCTGAACCAAATGGGCTTGAAGGTGCTTTTTGTGATGGGGAGACAAGCAGTGCAATTCAGCTGAAGCTATGCTTCAAGACAGCAAGCCTCTACAGCAGGCTGCCCAGCCAGTGAGGTACTAGTGCTCAGGAGATGCTAGGAGGAATTGAGTGGATTCCACGTTGTATCTGTACAGTTTCTATTTTTGTTGTTGTTGGGGAATTGACTTGTGCTTTGTGGCAAAGCCGGGTCAGTGTCACCGCATGCTGCTTCTGGCTGTGCCAATTTATTTTATTTTATTGCCAAGCCTTTGCCATGTCTCGACTACCTCTCACGTTGTGCTCTGGGTGGTTCATGACAGGGCAGAGCTGCAGCTCTCTGAGCCCAGACACAAGCACTTTCCTTTGGAAGCTTCCACACTGCTGTCAGTGCCAGAAGGGCGGTGCCACCATCACGGTGATGCCACTGGAAGATTGTTCCCTTTGGTGCTGGGAGCTTGGTGCTGGACACAGCACTTCCTTCTGGAGTCTGGCAGGAAATGCATCTTGTTGGCTGCAGCCTGCTCTGTCCTGTGCTTTGTGGTAATAGCAGCCCCCGTGGTACTTCTGAGCAAGAGAAAGAAGTCTTGCTAGGAAAGGTAGCCTGGTTTTATTTCTTTTTAGCACTTTTCTGTTTATAGGATGAGAACAGCTAAGATTGTATGAGATTAGCCCAAGTTTTGTTTTTTTAAATTTTTATTTGCTTGTTTTTAAAACCTCTGTTTACCATGATCATGTAAGACAGCACTGGAACGGAATGTGATCCTTCCATGCCTGTGGAAGTGTCTGTGTGGATGGAGGCTGGGGTTTGTCAGCATGAGCCTGGACCCTCTTGAAACATGCTGTGATAACCGTGCTGCTCAGAATCCTGTGCCCCAAAGAGAGGGAGCCTCCCTGGGGAGGCTGTCATCCCGCCACCAGCATCACTGCTTCAGGACCAGCCTCCTGCTCCCCTGCCCGCAGAGGGCTCTTGAAGTAGTCCAGGAGGTATTAACCAACGAGGCAAAGAGTCTGTTGCAAGTAGTAGCATCACTTGTGGTGGCCTACAGTGAGGCAGCCGGGACACCTGAGCTCACGATACTCTTCAGAGGGGTTTTGAGGCCAGGAGTTGCTTGTGATGGTCTCTTTGGTGCGCAGTGGGGAAGCAGTACGGCTTTGTGTTTCCTGAAGGGGAGCAGTGTGCCATGGTGTTGCTGCAGTGTGCCTGTGCATGGGGCTGCACACCTTCACTGCATGTTCAAAGACCTTTTCCTTCTCTGATTCTATCTGTGTCCTCCTGTAACACTGTTGTCGCATGTAACTGGGTCTGCTGGTGAAAGACTTCCATGTCCATACAAAACGTACTTTCTGAAGCGACTCGAGGTGTCTCCTTGTCAATCTGTGTGCATCTGGACAGCTTCCAGATTCCCTTGGATGAGGAAGGCACCATGCAGTCGGAAGCTCCCTGCACCCTGCCTGACTCACAGCTCTGGAAAAGCTTTCATCACAGCGGCTCGTGTTTTGTGCTGGGAAACTACCTGCAGTGTTTGGGTTTGAGGAGGGAGGGAGGAACTCTTTGCCTGCTGACTCACGTGTCTCTTCCTGCAGGCTGACAGCTCAGAGCAGCAGAGCAGGATCGATGATCAGCATTGACTGATTTCATAGTCACAATGGTCTTTATCTGGAATGTTCAGCTGCGCTCATTAACTATCAGATAAGTCACTTCTCCTCTACCAAACCTGAAGTACTGATATTCAAGGCCCTGTTGAGCAATACTTGCATTTCCACCTGCCTGACCTGCTTTATCTCTCTGCCACAAAGCAGTTCTGAATTTTGGAGGATGCCCTGGGGGCTTCGCTGGGCCTGTCATCACCCCGTGTTATCTATGCCTGGGCCATGGGGCAGGAGCTGTGTGGAAACATGCCTGGGAGCATTTGTCCTAAAGACACCAATGCCTTGTGGCATGAACAGCTGGATGGCCCCGAGCTCGCCTTCCTGCGCAGGGCAGCAGCGAGGAGCTGTGCCAGGCTCTGGGCAGCACCTAACTTGGGTCGCAGTTGAGGGCAGTGGGATGCGGCCCGTGGCTCAGGAGCTGAATTCCTCTTTGCTCAGCCGTTGATGTGTCCTTCTGATCTGACTGCACAGTAAAGATCCCTCTATCGGCACTTTAAGACGTTTTCCTCATCTTCGCTGTGTTACCTCACTAGTTTCTAATAACGGCAGACTTGCAACAAGTTAAGACCTTACTAACAGCTCCTGTGAAGAATCCTGGCACGCGTGTTAGCTGGCTTGTACCGTGCTGTAGTCCTCCAGCACGAGCAGGGCCGGTTCCCCACAGCTGCTGCGTGGTGCTGCCTGGCCTTCCTGCAGCTGCCCTCCATGCCAGCACCAGCGGTGTTGTGCATGGCCCCGATCTGCTCCTGCCAGTGCTGCCGCGCGCTCCTGCATGCTGGCTGCTGCAGCTCCGTCCTCTCTGCTGCCTGCTGTGGGATGAAGGCTTTTAAGGCCAGCGGGAGACTTCATCAGGGGAAAGGCCTCCCGTGACAGGGTGGCTGGGAGGGCAGGGCTCGGTGTTTGTGCTCCTCTTGTTCCCTGCATTGGGAGACATCTGCTTGCTTGTGCTCTGAGCTGTGCTGCCGGCCCCTTTGGGATCCCACCATGAGGATGGTCAGCCATAGGAGTAGGCAATACCAACCCTACACAGGTTTCATTTCTCAGAGGATAGTGCTTGGATTTCCTTTCATCCAGTAGCAATCACTTCTAAGCAGCTCCAAAGCTGTCTTGCCTTGACTAGGGAAGTACTGCCTATACTCTAGCAATATTAACCATTTTGTAAGGGCTGGGAGAAGCGCTTGAGGAGCGAGAGGTGATGTCTCCCTGCCCCAGGCCCGTTCTTTGGTTTTCATTCAGCACTGGGATGAATGCAGGCGGCCCTGAGCCCACAGTCTCGGGGCAGGTGACGGCCCACGCTGCTGGTTTGGCATCCTGGAGAGCTGGGCAGGACCCACTGCAGGGCACGGGGCTTGTAGCAGCGCTTTGGAAAGGCACCTCTAAGTGTGATGGGCAATTCAGCGAGCTGCGTGGGCTGAAGGAGAGTGACAGCTCCATGCTGTGCCCCAAAAGCACAATGTTAAAATGAGCAGGACTGTACCCTGCTATTTGAGGGAGCCTCGTGCTTGCTGCCAGAGCTGGGGAGGTCGCAGTGGCTCACTGGTCTTGAGATACGTTTTAACTGGAAGGCAGAAACACAGGGTACCCGGCCCTGCTGCTCACCCTGGTGCAGGGAGAGCACAGATGGGGATGGGGCTGGGGTAGGAGCTGCCTCTGAGGGCCGCGAGGAGGCTGTGATGAATTCTCATCTTATTTTAAAGCACTGTATCCTATTACTGCATGTTGAGTTACGTGTGCGTGCCTGTGTGTACTGAATGCTTGTGTCAGTAGTTAGAGCGAGTGTGAAAGGAGAAATCCAAGAAGCATGTCTCAGTGTCGTGCTGTGTTACTGCACAAGAACTTAACAGATGTTAACACCAAATGACTAGTCTGAGAAATGTACTTTAAAAAAAATTATTTATTTGGGTTCAGATATTTTTGAAATACAAAAATTGGTTGTATTTTTTAAAGCTTATAATTCTTGTCATACATTGTGGTTAAATTCTTAATTTTACTGTGCTTATTAAAAAATGGTTCTACCTAAGGTATGTCCTCAGAGGTCTGAGAAACCCCTGGAGATGTTGGCTTGTGCTGTAGTGGAGCTGGACTGGTGGCCCCAGCAGGGCTGTTCTCTGGGTTTGGGATGAGGCTTGGCCCCAGCAAAATGTGTGGAGACCCAAAAGGAGAGCTGGTGTGGGTGTAGGAAGGTGAGGCTTGGAGGCTGAAGCCAGGAAGACTTTGTAAGGCTGTGCAGTCCCTGGGCACAGGACCCTGAGTGCTGGCTCCTGGCTGTGAAGGCACACAGGAGGTCTGTGTGACCTCATCTGCTGCTCCCACAACAGCCCAACCCCAAACCTTGCCTTGATGCCAGGGATTTCCTTCTGCTCAGGCCCATTTGTAACATCTAGTGGTGATAATGTTGGTCTGTGCTCAGAGGGACTCCTGTTTAGGTAATGGGAGGGGAGAAGCAAGGAAGAGCCAGACGAGGAGCTGCTGCATAGGGCCAGTGCCAGCAGGGAGGTGCAGGGAGAAGGCACCAGGGTGATGGGCTCATGCTGAGGGTGTGAGTGTGCCGTGGTCCCTGGTGCTCCCTTGGTTCTGAGAGTGGGCCCAGTGCCTCCCATTACAGGACTGGCAGTCCTGGGAGTGGGAAGGTTGCTGCGAATGCCTCCACCTCTTCCTTCAGTGCCTTTAGCTCCCCTCGGTATTTCTCCTCCTCCAGTTTCTCCTTGAATTCCTTCAGCGTGGCCTTGGGGCTCATGTCCTTCTGCACACGCAGTGTCAACTCGATGCCTGCCGGGGTGGGAGATGTGTGGCTCAGCCCCAGCAGTGAGCAGGTGCCACTTCCAGCGGCTCTCTCAGCCCTGCCATGGCTGGTAGGGTTGGGGTTGCTCCCCAGGCCGCTTGGGAGAGGAGCTGGGCTGCCAGGGACTTGCTGCCCTGTGCCACCATCACCTGCTTCGGGAAATGGGACCCTCACCTCTGTGGATGTACCGGGCCACCATGCGGAAATCATCCTGCCGAAAGCCACGGGAGGTGAGAGCTGGTGTCCCGAAACGCAGACCGCTGGGACGAAGGGCACTGACATCACCTGCACCAGAACAAGCAGATGCGTGACCTGGTCACGTTCCAGAACGGCTGTGCATGGCCCCCAGTGGCTGGGAGCTCTGCAGGAAGCTCTGCATGGCCCTGGGGAGCACAGGGCATGAGGGGCACCCGGGTGCATGGGGCAGGATATGATGGAGCTTGTGGGATGCCTACCAGGGCACGTGTTCTTGTTGCAGGCGATGGAGCAGAGTTCCAGCACCCGCTCGGCCCGGCCACCGTCAGTGCCTCTGCTGCGCAGGTCCAGGAGAATGAGGTGGTTGTCAGAGCCCCCTGCAGAGAGAGGGGAGTTGAAGTGAACACTTGAGACTTCAGCAAAAAAAAAAAAAAAGAAGCTTGAGAGTGCAGCTGTTAAGAAATAGTTTTTCAGAAGTTCTGAGGAACTGTTCCAGCAAAGCCCTGCCCATCGTGCCCATAACCGTGTTGCCCCAGTGGTTGGTTTGCACCTGGGACAGGAAGCTGGCCCCATCCCAGGCAGCTGAGGCTGATCCTTACCCGTGACAATGTCATAGCCCAGCTCCATCAGTGCTGCTGCCAGCGTCTTGCAGTTGGCCACCACCTGCTGCTGGTAAGCCTTGAACTCGGGAGTCATGGCCTGCTGCAATGCCACAGCGATCCCTGGGGATGAGGCATGGCAGTGAGCTTTTGGGGACCAACAAAAGTCATCCTGGAAGCCAAGAAAGCTCATGGACAATCCCTTCCCCTAACCATGCAGGATAGGAACAGCCTGGTTTCTCCCTCAGCTGCATCAAGCTGGCTGCTCTTTGCTGCTATACCTCACAGCTGGAGCCCTCTGTACTGATACTGGGGCTCTGAGCTGAGCCAGGACATCTTTGTCCTCTCCTCACCAGCACAGATGCATACCTGCGATGGCGTGGTTGTGCGGCCCTCCCTGCAGCCCCGGGAAGACTGCTTGGTTGATGAGGCTCTCCAGGTTATAGAGCGTTTCCTTTCCTGTCTTGGGGTCCGTGCTGCGGGTGCCTGCGAGAGAAGAGAGCAGGGTCACACATAAGGCAACTCGGGAAGGAAATTCTGCTTGTTCCTCTTCAAATCTGAGCCTTTGGGATGCCCCGGATCTTTCTGCCCTTCCTCTTTCCCAGCTGGAGCAGGAAGGAGCTTTAATCCACAGCTCCCCTGGCCTGGGTAGAGTGTTTCTCCCAGCTCAGGTCAGGCACCTTTGCGATAGAAGATCATGCCAGCCCTGCAGCCCCGCAAGGTCTTGTGGGTGGTGGTGGAGACGACGTCGCAGTGTTCAAATGGTGAGGGCACGACGCCAGCAGCCACCAGCCCGCTGATGTGGGCCATGTCGGCCATGAGGTAGGCGCTGTTGGCATCGGCAATCTTTCGCATGCGGGCATAGTCCAAGTTGCGTGAGTAGCAACTGACACCTGCAATAGGACAAGAGGGAATGGCCTCAAGTTCTCAAGTTGCACCAGGGGAGGTTCAGGTCAGATATTAGGAATAATTTCTTCTCTGAAAGAGCGGTCAGACACTGGCACTGCTGCCCAGGGAGGTGTTGGCGTCACCGTCCCCAGAGGTGTTCAAGAGCCTTGGAGATTTGGCACTGAGGAACATGGTTAGAGGTCTTTTCCAACCTTAATGATTCTGTGATCCCATGGATCCCTTCCAGCTTGGGATGTTCAGTGATTCTATTCTATAATTCTGCAGCATCCCACTGCAATTGCCCACTAGCTTCAGGATTGGTGTGTAAGGGCTGCTCCTTACCTGCTATAATCAGCTTGGGGTGGAACAGGCGGGCGTTCTCCTCCAGTCGGTCGTAGTCAATGTAACCAGTCTTGGGATTCACCTGGGAGAGGAAGAGGAGGGTTCATCCACCTTGGCATGGGTGAAGATCAGCTGCTGTCAAGAGGTGCTTCCACTTATGAAGTCCACGACCTGACTCCCACTGGAGCAGCTTTCCATACCTTGTAGGGCATGGACTCGAAGAAGACAGAGGTGGCAGAGATCTTCTTCTTGTCCGTCATGAACCCGTGGGTTAGATGGCCCCCATCAGGCAGGTCCAGCCCCATGATTCTGCCATGGGGCTCCACCAGGGCCGTGTACACCGCAAAGTTAGCGGGTGACCCTGTGGCAGGAGCACACAAGGCAGTTCATAGGTGCTGGGGCATGCAGAGAACGCCACAGCCTGTGCTGGCTCCCCTGGGGACACCATTACCTGAGTAGGGCTGGACGTTGACACCCCACTTCTGGGGGTCGAGCCGGAACGCCTGCAGGGCTCGCTTCTGGCACAGCCTTTCCAGCTCATCTACGAACTCGGTGCCACCATAGTACCTGCCAGTAAAGGATGGGGAAGGAGTTACACTGAGGTTGGTGTCTGCTGAGAACAAACCTCAAAGTTAAAACTAATCTGTTCATTCAGGAATGTGTGCCCAAGGCGGTGCCAGCTGTGAGGCCAGGATACTGCTGTGTTTGCAAGCAGCAGATGTGACCCTGCTACAGTTGTCTGGTGCATGGCCAAGAACAGAAGCTGGGAGGGTCAGATGCTGCCCTGCAGGAGCTTGGCTGCCAGCACCAGGACACGAGTTCCTTCCCAGAGAGGAGGTCTTGAGGTAAACATGGCAGTCCAGATGGTCCCCGTCCCCTCCCTACAAGGGTTTTAGTTTTGGGTGGCTCAGGCTCTCCCTGGCCCCATACCTCTGTCCAGGGTAGCCCTCAGAGTATTTGTTGTTCAAGCAGGATCCCAGCGCCTCCAGGACTGCGCAGCTCGCAAAGTTCTCTGATGCAATCAGCTCCAGCCCCAGCCTCTGCCGCTGCTTCTCCTTCTTGATGATGCTGTACACCTTGGGGAGGGAGAGAAAGCTTCACTTGTGCTGACTCTACATGGAGGTGTGGGTGCTGCATAGCACAGGACGCACTCTCAGAGGGGTCAGGACGATGGAGAGCAGCCTGAAAGCTGCTAGAGAAGGAAGATGAGGTCCCTTCTTGGTACAGTTAATCACATGTGTCCTGACATATAATGGTTTTCTATCTACCACAAAGCCATCAGATAATTCAGTTCTTGCTTGGGCTGGAGCCAAGGGTAATAGCCGTGCTGCTGGGTGGGTGCAGGTATCTGAGATCCAGGCAGAGAGTTATGAGCAATGGTGGGAAAATTACAGCCATAGTACGTGCATGTAGCTGAAGGGTGCCCTCTCTGTGTGTAGCAAGACACTGGGGATGGCCAAGTCCCAGCAGCTTGGCCTTGGATTGTGCCCCTGGCTCAAGGAGGTCGGTGTCCCAATGGTTCTCACCTCAGGGTCATTGGTGTCGAGTGGCTCCAGCAGCATCTTGCTGTGGGAGGCCCAGAGCTCCGCGCTGGGGAGGCTCCCAGCACCCTGTGCCACATTCGCCATCTGTCCACTACCTCCAATGGCACCTGCAAAAGGCAAAGGGAGGGTGTTTATTACAGCAATGTGGCCATTCCCAGTACCCTCCTGTCCTCCCCCAACCTGGTTATTGCACAACCAAGGTGTGGGGTTTCCTCCTACCCCTCCCTTGTCCTGGCACTTGGGGAGCCCATGGGCAAACATGATAAACTCCAGCAGTACCATTTCATTTTGCTCAGGCTTTAGACTTAAACTTGCTTTAAGCCCAAGGTGGCAGCAGCCCCCCAGCACTGAGCATTACAAAGCAGCGCACAAACCCCAGGGCAGGCATGGCAGCCCAGCTCCAGTCCTGGCTGCACACAAAGTGTCTTTTTATCCATTAACCCCGCAAGGCCACAGAGGGGCCGTGAGCTGGTTGTTAAGCAATCCGCTCCGTTCAGCAGCACGGCTCCCGCTGGGCTCAGAGGCTCGGCTGCCCCAGGGCTTTGCTGGCAGCGGGCTGAAATGAAGGAGCATTGTGCGGGGTGCAGTGCGAATGCACGCTGCTGGCAAAGGGCTGCAGGGAGGACAAAGCTGCACAGACCCTACCAGGGAGAGCCCCGTTGCCACCCTCCTGGTGGGACGTGGGCATGGGCACTGCCCTGGCGTTTCACCTGCTCCATCGCACGTGGCTCCGTCACATCCCATACCCCGGCTCCGGTACCCGCCCCGACATCCGTGCTGCAAGCACCACCGCCCACCCTGCTCCCACCTTGCACGGTCCCTGCCCGCCCCGCAGCCCGGCCCGGCCCTGGCCCCGCGGCACCGCACCGATCCTGATCCCGATCCTGGCCCGCTCAGCCGCCCAGCGGGAACCCGCGCGCCTAGCATACGCTGCCGGGTCACACCCCTCCAGCTCTCGACCAATCAGCGCCCGAGAGATGAACACTCCGAAAACTCTTCGTCCAATCCGCGGCGCGCTCCGCCTCCTCCCCACTCCCCATTGGCCCACGCTCAGGCGGAGTCGACGGCGCTGCCGGCACGCGGGTTGACCTTGGCCTGGCCGGGGGCTGCGCGGGGCCCTGAGCCCACGGGAGCCGCCCGCTTCCCCAGCACCGGGGCTCCCCGCCAGCCGAGGTCCCCTGAGCCTCCCTGCCAGCCCTAGAGGTGCTCCCTGCCGCCCCCATCCCGACCCCGCGGGGGTTTCCAGCCGCCCTCGTGGCGGGGCTGCCGGCCGGGGCAATGCGCAGAGCCCGGCGGGACCGCTGTGCGTGGTACTCGGCCACGGTGCGGGCTGGGAGCACTGCCCGGGGGAGCAGAGCCTGCCCCGTTCCCTCTGCGGAGGGCAGCCCTGGTGCGCTCTGGGGTGTCCTGGTGCCCTGGAAGAATGTTTCAGCTCCGGAAGGATGAGGCGTGCAGGCAGGAGTAGGGCTGCACTGTGTCTGTGCTTCGAACCCAAGCAGGCACTTGAGTTTGGCCAACCTGACCCAAGAGACCACAGATGGAACTTCAGGGGTTAAATCAATGTGCGGTAAATTGAGGAACAGGGTTAGGGAATAAGCAGTCCCAGTAAATTCCTTGTGATCCCGAGTGATGGAAAAGCAGAGTGTGCACTGTGAGTCATAACGGTGAAGAGCAGCGTCTCAAGGCGCAGTGAGGCTGGGGCTGCAGGCAGAGCAGGAGCGGTGCAGCGCTGTGGTGAGTGCGGCCGGGTCCTGGCCGTGAGGGGTGCTGGGCACAGAGGTGGGTGTGTGAGTACCGGGGTGGCTGTTGCACCAAAACTCACCTTGGATACTGCTCTGCCTGGAGCGTACATGTCCTCATGCGGTTTTTCTCCCAGGTAACAGTGATGGGGTAGGAGGTAATGGCCTTAAATTGCACCAGGGGAGGTTGAGGATGGATGCTAGGAACAATTTCTTCTGTGAAAGAGCGGTCGGGCACTGGCACTGCTGCCCAGGGAGGAGTCTCCGTCCCTGGAGGTGTTCCAGAGCTGTGGAGATGTGGCACTGAGGGACGTGGTCAGTGGGCACGGTGGGATGGGCGGGGGTTGGACTTGATCTTTGGAGATCTTTCCCAACCTTAATGATTCTATGCTACTACGATAGTTGTTGAAGGAACAATCTTTTAATGTAACAATTCTAACAGTTTTTAGCTCTGTTAATTTGTTGTCGGTCACCAAAGAGCTTGGCCACCGCTGTGGGATTTGGATTTTTGTGGTTCTGTTCTCAGCCCGGGGCTGGCTGCTGTCACAGACTGATCATGGATGAGTTGTTCTGACACTGCCGATGCCAGCGGCAGAGCCTGGGCTGGTGTCTGGGCTCACAGGGTGCCAGGGAACACCATGCTGGCTGATGCCATCCCCCTGCCCACAGCCCCCTGGGCCCTCTGGTGTGGAAAGAGCTGCTAGCAAAAAGATCTTTGATATCATTTATTTTCTGCCTCCCAGTGTCAGTGGGCTGGCAGTCAGTGTGGGTGACAATCTCTGTGGCCATCCAGGGACTTCCCGAGAGATGAGTAATTGTGCTAGTCCTGGTGGGTCCCTGGGTTTTTGCTTGCAGCACTGGGACTCTGAGTTGTCCTCGTGGTGACTGAGCATCTGCTTAAATGTCTCCCCTTCCTGCTGGCATCATCCCTTCATGACAGGATCAGATCAACACAAAACTTTCAGACTATCTTCCTCCCACTGTCTCGGTTCACTGGGATCTTGCTCAAATGGCTTGAATTCCTCGTGTCTCACAAGAATTCATCTGCCATTCTGAAACAGATGTTCTATAGAGAAGTATGGTCATTGTTAAGTCATTCTAAGTGGATATTTCATGTTTGTATATCCATTTTGTGTGCAGTTGCAATCAAAGATTCTCCCCAGAGCTATGAGACCTGCAGATAATAGCAGTGTGTGCTGTTACGGTTTCAGGACCCCAGTTTGCTGGCAATGGAGAGCGTCTCTTCGTCCCCATCACCCTTCACTGACAGCTCCCCCTCCATGCCCTCTGGGAATGCCACGGCCCACGACCACTACTCTGGCCTCCAGAAAAGCCTGCATGTCCTCTCCATGGTGGTGTACAGCATTGCCTGCGTGCTGGGAGTGACGGGGAACGGCCTGGTCATCTGGATTGCAGGCTTCAAGATGAAGAAGACGGTGAACTCAGTGTGGTTCCTCAACCTGGCCATCGCTGACTTCATCTTCACCTTTTTCCTGCCCCTCAGCATTGCCTACACGGCTCTGGACTTCCACTGGCCCTTTGGGAAGCTGCTGTGCAAGCTGAACAGCACCATCGCCTTCCTCAACATGTTTGCCAGCGTCTTCCTCCTGATGGTCATCAGCGTGGACCGCTGCATGGCCGTGGCCTTCCCCGTGTGGTCTCACAACCGCAGGAGCCCGGAGCTGGCATCCAGGGTCGCGCTGGGGACGTGGGGCCTGGCCGTCCTGCTCAGCTCCCCGTACCTCGTTTTTCGTGACACCGCGCTCAGTTCCCGTAACATCACCAGCTGCTATAACAACTTTGCGCTGTCTGATGACTACACGGCCGAGGAGACACGGAGGCTGTGGAGGATGAGGCACAAAGCAATGATCATAACACGGTTCTTATGTGGGTTCCTCATCCCCTTCACGGTGATTCTCATCTGCTACAGCATTGTTGCTGTTAAGCTGAAAAGAAGGCAGCTAGCCAGCTCTGCGAAGCCATACAGAATTATCATTGCTGTCACGGTCTCATTTTTCCTCTGTTATTTCCCCTATCATGTCTTCTCCTTGCTAGAAATATCCCAAAACTCTTCCAGTCATGAGATGAAAATGGCCCTTTACATAGGAATCCCCTTGGTTTCCAGCCTTGCTTTCTTCAACAGCTGCATTAACCCCATCCTGTATGTCTTTGTGGGGCCAGATTTCAAGGAGAAGTTTTGCCAGTCCATCCTGTCAACCTTTGAAGGGGCCTTCAGTGAGGAGTCGGTGTTGGGCAGCCTGAGCAGCAGGAGGAAGTCCAGGTCTGCCTCGGAAGCAGAGGTCCCAAGGCTCTGAGTGGGCATGGTTCAGCACGGGCACCACTGGAGGGCAGTTCTCTCCTCCTCTCTCCTTTTCCTCTCTTCCTCTCTTTTTCCTGCTGATTTGTCACAACTTCCCATTTTTAGCAGGCAACCCTTTAAAAAGGTCTCAGAGTCTGTGACTCTGCTGACAGGCCTCCCTTTATTTTCCCTTCTCTCCAGCGTCCTTCAGCCATGTGAAGCAGCCTCTGAGCCCAGCGGGGTCACCTTGTAGGCACCTGATTCTGTTTGCATCGCCACTGGGTTCACCCCCACGGCATTCCTACATGGCAAGTGACCCGCTGAGAGGATGTGTTCCCTGCACTTGCCAGGATTTTCTGGCAGCCAGACTTTGCTGGGATGCAAAAATTCTGGGGTTCCACCAGGGGGCAAAATTGGATGCAGGTGTGCTGGGACTATAGGCAGCTGGCACTTCATCCTGGAAGAGGGTGGAGGGAAGAGCTGCTTCATAAATCCCTTATAATTAAATCAGTAAAGAAAATACATCTTTTCCTGTGCATCATATCAATCTGGCACATGGGCTGCTAAAGTTTAAGTAGAAAATGATTAAATTAAAAAAAAAAAGCAGCATGAACATGCAGTGGGATCTGCCTGGAAGCACTTTTGCAAATGCAACTTTTAAAGAAATAGGATTAAATGAGGTGGTTATGTGTATTTTTGTAGGGTCTGGGCTAGCTAGGAAAACATTCATCTTTTCTCTCCTGAGATGAGTTATTGGTTGTGTCCCACTTACTCAGGTTTGATGTTCAGTGTAACTGTTCCTGAGCAATGCTTCACATCTGTGTTTGACCTGCTTCTAGCCCTTGTATAGCTGAAACCTGTCGTTTTGTACTGTTGGTGAATGGATATTAAACTCCATTAAACTTATTTAAAAGAAACATACCCAGCCTGCTGTGCTGCCTGTGTGATCCATTCAAAATGAGCATGATCATGTTTGCTAACAAAGCTACTAGATAAGAAGATTCAATGCCCACAGTTTGGAAATTGCTCCCAGTAACTCTCCCCTGACTGATGCAGGTAGCAGTCCCAAGTTTGATCACCCTCTGAACAGCTTTGATGATTATGGCATAAAATGTTGGTTAGGTAGAAGGGAAGGTTCCCATCCCAACACGGGGCAGCTGTGTGAGCAGGTGCTGGTATCACACCTCCTTCCCCTACCTGTAACATGGCATAAACTGCCACTGTCCCATTTATGCTGCTAGGAAGCTGCTGTGGAACCTCACTGCTGGATTCTGACTGAATCCCAGCCTGAATGTATGAATGTGCACGTCCCTCATTTCTGCGTGGATGACAGTACCGAGAGATCTGTCACTTGAACACGTTAGGGATTAATTATGGGTTTGCTGGGTCATACAGCATTAAATGAAGGTTGTGATCCAACAGGCACGCATGTACTTAACCTTAAACTCATGCATAATCCCACTGAGATCAGGGAATGTAGCAAGACCATCCGTATGTCAAGCATGAGTGAACAGAAAGATTTACCCTTTACCACAAATTGCTCCCTGTCATCCAGATAAAACTGCAATGTTTGCTATGCAGTGCAATGCTGGGGCTGTTTACTTGCTCCTGGTGGCAAACGACAGCATTGATTGCAGTGTCAAGGTTGTGCAGATTGGCATTTGCTCTTTCTGGTTTTCTTCATCTGTTTGCAGAGCCCACATAATTCCTTATGACAAGCGTCTCTGAGACTGCTGGACCAAAGCCCTGGCCTCCCACTGTGCCTCCCTCATCATCCCAGAACCCTTGAACTTGGAGTGTCACAGTTTGGGATAGGAAAGGAGGCAATTTTCCGGGCCCTGTGGGTATACCAGATGGGTACAGGGTTCTGATGTCAATGCAGCAGAGAGTCTGTGTGATATAAGGAACTGCTGCTGAAATACCAGGAGAGCAACCTACAGAGCATCACGTTCTCCTTGGCATCCCAGCCAAGCACAGTGTGCCATTAGCACAACAGCTTCGGCAAATCCCATTTAAGCCCACAACTAAATTGTCTTCTCTCTCTTGCAATATTCCTCCCAGAAGTTGCCTCCTCTCTAAGTGGCACGTTATTATGGTTAAGCAAAGTAGTGTGCCTTCACACAGCTCTCTCCTTGCATGACGGAGAAGGGACTTAGAGAGTTTCAAACAGCTGTTCCTGAGAACATCTGTCAAAGTACTGTTGGGGAAAAAAATGGGAAAGGGAATGTTTTATCAACGCAAACCAACAGCTCATGGCCATTGCTGTGTTGCAGGATGGTCACAGAAATACTTCTGTCATGCTGGGTCTGATCCCAAGCCTTTGTGCAAAGCTGACATCAGTCAGGGTTAGGATACCCAGGGACTGGTTCCAAGATAAATCTCCCACTGCATCAAGTTCCCTCGTGTTCAGACTAGATCATTATTACAGTGACAACTATGGTAGTCCCTCATTCCTAACTAGAAGGCAGGCTATTCATTCTCTCTGATATTCATATTTGCCATGTGTGTAAATAAAAAAGCTTGAATGAAAAAAAGAAATCCAAAGATAAGCAAACAGCATTTTTGCAGCTGTGCCCCCCTCTGACGCAGATTTGCTCTCAAGGCTCTTTCAGATGTGACCAGATGGGTGGTGCTGGGCTTCAGGAACAGCCCGAACCTCTGGTGTTTGCAGTTGTTGAGAAAGGCGCAGGTCGGCTGTCCTGCTGGCATTGGCCTGATTGGCTCTGCAGAGGGGCCGCTCCGTGTGGAGGCAGACAGCTCCACTCCTACAAATAGGGTTGGGATGTGCAGAGCCACTTGGGGTGTGCTGGGTTCAGTTGTGCATGGGGAGAGCTGAGAACAAGCAAGTTTTGGTAGTTGGGGTGTTTGGTATTAAGTAGCAGGGCAGTGTGAGAATTCTGATGAGGGCATTGCTGCTTTGGAGGTGGGTGAGATGAACATGGTATCACCAAAACATCTTGGTGATAGAGCTCAGAAAGGCTTGGCAGGTGATTTGGGGCTAGAGGCTTTGTCATGGCAGAAAACCCAAAGCCCATGCCTTCTGAGTGCACCCTGCGCTGGTTCAGAGCTGTCCTCAAAGGAAGGGAGCAAGGGAAGGAGATACCTTGCTACCTGGTGCAGGTGGGAGGAATGATGTCACGAGGCTAGTTCGGGTGAGCGAAAACAGAATGGGCAGAATCCCATTACAACATGACTGTGACCCATCCTGATCCAAACCCAGGCTAAGTGGTACCAGGTCAGTGTTCCATTTCTGGCCGGATTAGGGTCTGCCAGAAAGGTTTGATGTTCTTTAGTGCGAGAAAAAGTCAGCATGGCATTTTCATTATGCTGGGGCACCACCACAGTGCAACTGTATTTATGACACAGCTGCTTCTGTAGGGAAGACAGGATCTTAGACAAGGATTTAACAAGCATCTCAAGGAGTTAAAGCCTGGGGTGACTTGCAGCATGTAGTCCTTGATAGCAGTGGATTATTGCTATGCCTGGCAGTTCTATGTTGTTTTAGCAAGCATTTTAAATCAGGATTTCAACCAGAGCTGTAGCTGCTTTGCTCTGGAGGAGAGAGTATAGCAGGTGACTCTGGAGGTGGGAGAAGCTGCAGAGCTATCAGGGACAAATCAACCAAGCAGCATCTCAAGAGGAGATGGTACTTTTTCCTTGGGACCTGGAGGAGAGCATGGAAATAAAAACTGAGCTCAGAATAGTTAAGAGGAAAGAGGGAGGGAAGAATAGGAGCTGAGACAGCCTTAAAAGTACCAGCAGCGGATGGTGGGTGCAGGTGGACGGAGGGTGATTCAGCAAGAGAGGAAGTTCTCATTAGATGCTCCTTAATGAGACAATAAAAGCCTGTGAGAAGCCTACTAGCTCTTTTGCATTTCTTCTGGCGAAATCTCCCTGGTGAGTAAAACTTTTAAAGTATCCCACTCTTGAATCTGGGGAATGGGCTTACGAAAGGTCAAACTAAAGGCAATGTATGGAGATCTGAGAGCAGAACCTCTTCCAGAGCTTGCTGAAGCTAGGTGGGGAAAAATACAGCAAGGTAGGGGAGCAGTATTGGTAAAAAGCCTTTCTGTGAAGGAGAGGTACTGGTAATAATGTTAGTAAATCATGCAGGTTAAGGGTCTCTCCATCTTTTCTTGGTAGTGCACCTGGGTAAGGATCCCAACCTGCACAGGTGTTTGTGTGTTATTGCTGCTCTGGGGTCAGCCCTGTTCTGCACTGAGCTGTGAGGAGATTAGGGTGTCCCTGCAGGTTGCTCTTTGCTCCTTCCTGTGCCTCTCCTAGCTTCTGCCTAGCTGCCCTGGGCAGAGTTGGAAATCAGCCCTCTCTTTACCTCCCCCACTCCCCATATTTGTGTATGAGTAGCACAGGATCTCCTCTCGACTGAGCTCTGCTTTCACTAGCAAGCCTGCTGTACGGTGACCCATGCCTAATTCAAACCCTTCCTGTATCTTCACTAAGAGCCTGTCCAGGGCATGATGCACACTCACTTCCTCTCTGTAGAAGAGCTGTAGCTTCATGCAGTAATGCAAGGAATGGCAAGTCATACTAGGACCTAGTGGCCGGACAGTGGAATAGAGTGTTTGGCACTGTGTAGCTGTTCAATTTCCATAAAATGACATGACTTCATTGTTCAATGCCTTCTGTTTAAGGGAGAATTGAAGGGCAAACCACATCTGTAAACAGAGGGCTACTGACTGTTACAAACTTTACAGGATGTTGCTGTATGCAATCACAGCAAAGCAAAGAGAATATGTGAACAAAGCAGAAGATGTTACTGCTGGTTCTTTTTTCAGGGCAGTGTTTGCACAAATCCTCCCCCTTTCATCCGGCTTGAGACATTTTTCTGTGCAGTGACCTGTTAAACACTGGCTATCCCAACAAGCCTCTTGTTGCTTTGTTTGAAGGCTGATAGGAGATAATTCTGTGCCTGTGCTGAAGGCTGATGTGGCAGATCTGTTAATCATTTCAGACTGACCTGGAACTCAGAGTACTGTTAGAAATGGGAAAACAAACAAACCTCTGTGATTTTTTTATATATATATATATCTATTTTCCCCAAAGCTTCATGATTCAGGAAGAACTTTGCTATATTAGAATGAGTTGGTGCCTGTTTCCTGCAGACAGCCAAGCCACAGTTAGGCATTAATATTTGATAAAACAAAATGAGAACACTGTCTATTTAGCCCTCCACGTAGATAAGATGCCTGCTCTGCTCTGGGGCCTTTCTTAAGGCACTTTAGTTCCCAGAAGTGGGGAATGCTATTTTCCAGATCACTTCCAAGCACAGCAGAGATTCAGAAATCTATTTATAGCTACTCTGAGTTCTGCTTCACTAGCTGGACAATATCCAAGTTGGCATCTTCTGGAAACCAGACATGGTCTCTCCTGAGGCAGGGATTGGAGGTGGCAGCCTCAAGGCTGCGCTGAGTGTGAAGGTTCCTATGTGCCACAGAGCATCCCAGCAGGCTCAGGAAGGATGTGTCGGGCAGAAAATGTCGTCAAGGTGCCTTGTAAGACGACTGGGAGAGACCAAACATGTTCACAGGGCTGTGTCAGGATGAAAGCAAAATATTTCTTTGGTGTGCAAAGCTTAATAACTCTTGCCAACAAGTAGATTGGCAGGTGATTTTTAACATCCACCTTGATTTAAAAAAATACAAAACAACAACCTGGCAGAGCAGTGATGGATGGAGCTTAGGAGATGGGATGACATGAGCATTTGTTGTCTCTCAGGTGATAGATGCAGACTGTCGACTGGCCAAGCACAGGATGAGCAGTGCCCTTCACCTTGGCTGGACTAACTGTGGGCTTTTTTTATTTATATTTTTTTTGGCACATTTCCTCCTGACAGAATTGCATCTGGATTAAGAACAACAAATTTCCCTGAGCTGCTCCAGTCACACATAACAATTTTTCAGAATTCCTTAGATGACTGCTAATTGGATCACTGTAAATGAAATAAAATCCAGGTGCTCCTTTTGGGGAAAGCTATCTGTTAAACTCTCAGTACTTGGATAACATATTGTAATATTAACAAATCCCTCTCCCTTGGGACTGGAGGCTTCTATTTACATTCCTCTGATCATGCAAACAGAAGCAGGAAAGAAACTGATATGCTCTGAGAAAACGCAGGCAGTTGCCCAAGAAAAAGGATCAGAAAACATAATTTTTTTTTGCTCTTGATCCTGTGGTTTTCTTGTGTAAACGTCAGGAATTTGGGGCAGCACAAATTGAGTAGTCAGCAAATTCTGGGTGCCCCGAGGGTTTTGAAAAATGCCTCTGAGGAAGGCTGCTGATTGCACTATGGGTCAGCGCTTCAACATGTGTTGTTTCTGGCTGCTCTGCCTTATGCTGCTCTGCCGTACAGCCTGCAGTGAAACCCTGTGATGAAGAATGATGCTAAGAAATCTGCTGCTCTGAGAAGAGGCTGACAAAAAGTTCAAAACCCCCTTCTCCGCAAAACAAAAAGGAACCTACAAAAGTCAGTGAACCCGAACTGATAGTGGGAGCAGCAGCCTGTAAAGAGGAATACAGACTGGAAACAGAGGGGGGGGGTGGCGGGGTTAGGAGGCACGGGGCCCATTTTATCACACATTCCAACCTGAAACCCTACAGACACACATGGAATTGCTGCAGCGTTGTGTCTCTGAGGACACAAACAGGTCTCACACACTTAAGTCAGATGTCTTTGCTCTGTTAGGAGTGCTGCACGTGGAGTGCTCAGCATCTGGCTGCTGCTCCAGGTTCAACTGCTCTCCTTCCCTGCTCCAGCTGCTGGCAGTGGAGATAACTGATGAAACACGTATTGTGAACTATGGGGAAGCATGCGAATGCTTAAAGTGGAAAATGCAGCTCACAGTGGCAGAAACGGCAGTTTCAAAGTACGAAATCCAAAGTTGCCTCTTTGCACTGGGCTAGAAGTCCGGGCAGCTGTGGCTTTTTTGCTTCTTTCATGGTACATAGGTCTCTGCTCAGGTGCTCCAGGCCTTGCTCCAATGCACTCTGTTCATTGCAGCCCAGAAATAACTATTTTGTGAGAAGGTGCAGTGAAAAGTACCTGATCTGTAACTGTACTCTAAATGCTACAATTCTAATCCATACGTAACAAAATGCTGATCTTGGGTGCTGCGAAAACCACAATTTAAAACAGCCTCTAGCTACTACGTTAGCAGAAAAAGGATTGGGAAAGGTAAAAGGATCAGTGCCTGTGTGTTTGCTTTGGTGGGGAGGACGCTGGCAGGAGCTTTATCCTCCGGAATTTGAGCAGGATAACAAAACCAGGCACTGTCTGGACACTGCTTTATGTGGCTCGGATTTTGTGAAAGGACTTCCACAACCCAGATGGAGACCACTGCCCGCCCCCTGCAACATTTGAGCAGAGAAAACGTGAAACGACGCGTTAACAACAAGCTGGCTAAATCATACCCCCCGGGGATCCCTCAGCATCCCACCGCCCCCGACCTCAGGGGGGAAAATGGCGTCGGCGGTGACGCCCCTCAGAGCAGCGCGAGGCCCCGGCGGGACGGGGGTGGGGGGTGGGGAAGGGCGTGGCCTCGCTCCCGCCCCTCGTGCGCCCTCCCCCGCCCCCCCCCCCTCGCGGCGCCGCCATCTTGCGAGCGGATAACGGCTGGAGGGGCTGAGCTGTGCGCTGCCTGTGCCTCTCCACCATCCCTCCGGGCCGGGCCGCCTTCTCCCGGGGCCGGAGGGCCGGGGCCGGCAGGTAAGGCCTTCAGCAAGGGACGCGCCGTCCGCTTCAGCCGGTTGCGTGGGGCCACGGTGCTCCCCTTCCCCGCCTTCCCCCACACGGCGCTCCGCCGCCCCAGAAGGGGCTTCCCCTCAGCGCCGTGTGGGAGGGAGCCCCTCTCCGGGAGTTCAGCGGCTGCCCCACAGGTGAAGGAAAAGGCGGAGGTGTGGTTGGTGGCACGGCGGGGGCGGAGGGGCGCCCAGGCCGCTTCCCTGAGGAAGGGGAATGCTGAGGGGTAGGGAGGTGTGGGTGCGGGGCTCGGCCCTCTGGGTGAGCCCAGGGGGATAGGTCACTGCTGTGGTCCTTCTGGGGCTGTGGAGAACCACGTCCCCTCGTGGGAAGGGTCCGTGCTCCCTCTAACCCATGGGGATCACGCTTCGAAGCGGCGGTCTCAGACAGCTGTTACTGCCTCGGTTGCTTTCTGTATGCACACGCTGCATTGGTGGAGGTGTAAAAGGGAAAGCCGATGGGCTCATGGACACCCAGCCCAGGAATCATCATATTCGTCGTCTTCTGTTGGTGTAGCTGCATTCTGCCTCAAAGGAAGGGTGGGAGCTGGTGGCAGCAGCCTGCACCGTGGAGTGTGTGTTTTCTTACAGCCTGGCTTGGGAGATGCATCCACCTGCAGCCAGGGAGGGCTGTGATCCCACGGGCACCTGTGGAGTCATGTCTCTGCACATCCAATAAAGCTGTTGTCAGTTTGCTGTCACCCCAGCACCCTTTTCCTCTTTGATACATCAGTGTTGCTCCACAAACCTGACTTCTCCCTACCCCACATGCTGTAGCTCAGTTGTTGCTGCTGCAGTTCATCCACATGTCCTTGACTTAAGATTAAGTGAAAAATTGCAAATCTTCCATGTTGGTTGCGAGTGGCAGTACCTTACTGTGTAGTAAAGTGCATCCTGAGCAATAAACATGAAACAACTCTCATCTTTCACCAGATTTCTTAATTCCTTCTATTTCCCTAATCCATGCAGGAAGGAAGGTAACATAACTGGAGAGAAAAATTGTTGTCAAACTGCCATGAAAAGGTTTGCAGTAACGTTTGAAGGTTGTCTCAGTGTTATTCCCATTATGGCAGAGAAGGATACTTTCTGCTGATGCTCTGAGTCGTAAAAGCATTTCTAGTACACGCTCGCTTTGTTGGATTGAAGATGCATTATGAGTATTGGGCAGATGATTGCCGGCTGGGAGTTGTGGAGAGTAAGTGTGTGCCAGAAGGAAGGAAGAAACACTAGCTGAGAAATGGAATTCGCTTTGTCTTTTTCCTTAAATTATTGGGAACCTAGTTTGA
The DNA here is from genome assembly GCF_002078875.1 of Numida meleagris. Taxonomy (NCBI): domain Eukaryota; kingdom Metazoa; phylum Chordata; class Aves; order Galliformes; family Numididae; genus Numida; species Numida meleagris. Next base: position 5,369,638 of record NC_034421.1, read on the forward strand.
GGGGGAGATCAGCTTTAAACTGGGTTTTTAAGGCAGCTGCCTCCTAGCATTTGGGGAGGTTTTTTTACCTACGGTTTTTTAAGTTAATATAATTTATTACTGTCTGAAAGAAAAGGCAGAAAGTGGTAGGGTGTTGCTTTAGTGGTACAGGTGTCCCTCCAGGTTCTAGCCAAGTCAACTACTAGGCATTAAAATTCTAGTGCTGAAGTTGTTCCCATTTGTGCTATCTTTCTGCATGTTTTGGAAGTTCTGATGACAGGTTTTCATTCATAGCAGTTGAACATAGCACAGCATCTTCATGGGGAAGTTTGTTGTTAGGAAGTTCCAGCCTCTCCTTGTCTCTTGACCGAGGATGAATCAGGTAGCGTTTCTGTGCCTAGGCCAAACTAAGCAGGAGTATGCGTGGTTACAAAGATGGGCAGAATTAGTTTGGTTATTATTTTTCTAATGGAGCTAGACAGCTGTCCCTGTAGGTACAAAAACCATTCTTTCACATGCTATTTGGAATTACTTAATGGTTGATATGCCTTGAGTTTTTAGAACAGATATACATGACTTGGAGAATTAGGTTCTTGGGTAGAGGGATGTTTGCTAGGAAAGTTGCTGATTTATCTGAACTTCTGTTTGGTTTGTTTTCAATTATGTAGCTTACGTGTGATGTTTTGAGTCCCTTCCATAATACTAAGATGAATGGTGAGGGATTGGGCTATTTAAACATAAGAAGTGAAGTGCTGTAGAGTAGGACTTCTTCAGTAGAATGTTTTGGAGGTCAGAAGAATGGTTCAGTTGGTGTCTGCTGGTAAACATGGTCATTTCTTTTATTTGAGCAAAGTAGTACTTTAGAAGAAGGCATGAAAATATGGTGTTTCAAAGAAGAACAAGAAGCGTGAAGATGGAATCCCATCACTTAGTGTTTGTGCCTTTATTTGAAGAAAAAAAAGTACATTTCCTCTTGATGTTTTTCTCCTGTTTTCACAGGAGAAATATTAGTATCAAAGAATGACAACAGCTACTTCATCAAGTGGATGCATTGTACAAGAGATCATTATTTACAGCTACCAACTCTATTGAACTCTTCCTTACATTTCATCCTTATTTGTAAGTTCTTAATTTATTGCAAGGAGATGGAAAGATACACAGCTATGGAGATGGGCACTTCTAGCCGATTTAACAAGGAACCAGGACCCAAGGGCTCTTTGCAGCTCAGACCTATGCCTGACTGGCTTTGTGATATTGAGGATCAGTGTTGCTCAGCTCTAGAAACGAAACTGAACAAGCTGATGGAAAAGAGAATGTGCTACTAAAATGATAGCCTAAGGAAAGCATTTAGAAATCCAACAAATAAGAAACCCATCTGTTAGGAGGTTGTCTATGGGAGATCTTTAGGAGACCTTCAGTGAAACATTTTGCTGTTGGGCCATGTAAAGCTTGGGGGCAGGAGAACGAAGGCAGGACGGGTGGAAGTCTGGTTCTTTCTGCCACTTTGCTAGGTGTGCTGAGCTAGGTCTGTAACCAGCAGAGCTTGTGGATCCCAAACCACCGCAGTGATAGCTATATTAAGAATGTTGGAGAATATAGACTTAGGAAAAACCCGTCGTTGTCTAAACAGAGAAAATTTGTTCTTTTTGTGTTTTTAAAATTGTGCATTTACCAGGCCTTTGATCTCTTCCAGTCTTTTAGGAACAGGAAGACAACTTAGGTTTGATGTTTTGTGTGCCATCAACTGAAACTGGAGCCATCATGAATATAACGAAAGGTGGACTGGTGCTGTTCTCAGCTAATTCCAATTCTTCATGCATGGAACTATCAAAGCGAATTGCTGAGTAAGTAATATCTGCCTGCGGGGCAGTGTAGGTCCACTGTGTCTTCATGATGGGACTTCTTTTAGTAAAGACCGATTTTCTGTTTTGTTATGTGGTTGTTCCTGAGGCTTACGTTCCCAGAATTAGATTCAGAAAGGAGTTATGCATGGGAAGGATTTAGGCATGTGTACCTATCATATCCTGTTTCCTGCTCTTCTTAGTGATCGTGGTCTGGGCTAATGTTGAAATGGACTAAACACAGAAGGCTTTAATCTTCATTTATTCATTGAACAGAGCTCACTAATATTTTCCATTCACTTTAGATTGACATTTTTCTTTGGAAAAGAATGCTTTAAACGTGGTCTTTTAAGCATTGTGAATGTTTATGTTGTCAGCTATCTGCAGATTTAGAGACAGCACAACATATGTAAAATGTGTGTAAACACATAAAAATGAGAAGTTGTTACATAATTTAATATCAGTATTTTTTTTTGCATTGGTTGTTCTTCGGAGCTTGACTTGAAAATGAATTCAGCTTAACCTGCAGTGCAGCTGCGTCAAAAGATTTCCACTGTGGCTGTTGATTTTAGGACTTGTGGTTTTCTTTTCCTGTTTTTCTCCTCAGATACAGCCTTTTCAGTAGCTATTGCATTGTGTGGGCTCTTTGTTTTACCTTTCATTTTCTCATATTCTGGTTCATTTTTCTGCAGGCGATTAGGAGTTGAGATGGGGAAGGTTCAGGTTTATCAAGAGCCAAACAGAGGTGAGCATTTAATTGACAAAGCTGGAATCTTACCTGTCTACAGCGTGCATGTATTGGCTACTCTCTTCTTGTTTCTGTTGCATTTTGCTCCTGCAAATCTTACATAGTCCTCTTCTTGACAGAAACAAGAGTACAGATCCAGGAGTCTGTGAGAGGAAAGGATGTGTTTATCATCCAGACAGTTTCAAAGTGAGTAACTGTTTAAAGGCGCTTTACTGTATTTTGATGTAGACTGTCCATAAGAATGCTTCTATTCTAACTTTTCATGACATCATATGTATATGATACAGTATAATGAAGTTAGATTTATGTATATATTTTTTAATACACGCACAAAGAAGACTTCAGTATAAGCTAATACCTATTATTTTTACTTTCAGTGAAAATGTCATTGAAACTTTCCCCATGGCCTCTCTGAGCTCTTCTGCTAAGTGCATTCTTTTGCTCATGATGTTCTTTAAATTCCTCCCTTTTCAGTTACCACACCTCTAGCACCATTACAGGGTTCTAAAAGTAGGAGAAACACTTCCTAGGCAGCGTGCCTGGTGATTCAGAAAACAATTTTTGTCGTTGTTTTGAAAAAAACTTTACAAATGCAAAGCCTTTTATTTCTAATGGCAACAGAAGTAGTAGGTCTCTTAGTTGGTGACTGGTTCTCATCTGCAGAGATGCCCTCTCAATCTTTCATTTAGAGCAGAAAATAGATGGTAGTTACAGAATATTTAGCCTGTTGTTGGCTTAAAATAAAGAGAAATATGTTGCAAGTCTGCTTTTTTAATTAAAGTAGTATTGAATTAAAAGAGTATTGAAAAATACCTGTTTTGTTTTGTGCACATAGGAATAAATGTTGGGGATGGGTTCTTTGGATCATTAAGGTTGGAGAAGACCTCTAAGATCTTCTAGTTCAACCATCAAAAAAAAACTGAGTTGTGTAGGTTGTTACAGCAATGTGTTGTATTACTAAAAGCCTGAAAGTGGTATAACAAAAACTGCTGAATTGCCCAAAAAAGTCAAGTGGAGAAAAAAAAAAAAAAGAGTAATTTCAGTGAAGAATTAAAATGCTAGGTACAGGGCACTTACATCCGTAGGTGCACAAATGGATTCTTTCTGAAGGTTGCTCTGACACCACGCTCTCTACTGCAGTGGAATAAAATCTCTGTAGCATGTATAGGTATTACCTTGAATTCAGCTGCAGGATTTTTATGCTTGGATACAAAAACAGACGCTTCTCATTCCAGGGATGTGAATACTACGATCATGGAACTCCTGATCATGGTGTACGCTTGTAAAACATCCTGTGCCAAAAGCATTATTGGAGTGATTCCTTACTTCCCCTACAGCAAACAGTGCAAGATGAGAAAAAGGGGCTCCATTGTCTCTAAATTACTGGCTTCAATGATGTGCAAAGCTGGTAAGGATGGAGGTTGTTATGAAATAATCAGGGCAGTGGGGGATCCTGTGCTCAGCATTCAGATTGGAAGAGGTCAGTGTGCAAGTTGAGACTGTTCAAAAATAACTACAAAGTTTTTTGTAAGTTTAAAACGTGCATAGAAAAGAGAACATAATCAGAGAGATCTCCAAACGATAAGTTCATTAAGGAAAAAAAAATCTTGCAACATCCACTTTACATTGCATCCTACTGTGCAGGCAGGATGAGTCTACCACGTCAGGTGATGCTGTCAGTCCCTCACAGTGCTGTTCTTTGCCTTCCTAACAGTCTTGAACAGTTGTGCTTTCTCATTTCTGGTCTGTCTCTTCTACCTGTTGGAGAATGCTCTTTGTTCTTTCCATTTGAGTTGATGTGGGAGAATGTGATTATTCATTGTCAGTCCTCAACAGATTTTCTTTTCTCCTGCTTTCCTTTTGCTTCGGTCCCTGGGAAAGATGTGCAGTAACAATGAACGCTGGGATTTGGTTCGTACTTTGAAGGAAGAAATGTGGCAATGTGTAGAATTTGGGTCCATTTCTCAGGAGTTCAGAACTCCAGTGTTTGCTGTGCCAGGCTCATAGTGTGTGACATGGAACCATTCATCTTGTTTGTGGTTCCATTTTGTCACATGTCAAATGGAGAAGGATCATACCTGCCTCAGTGTGGCACTGCTGGTTCAATTATGTGGATTGTTCTGAGGTGCCAAATGCTGAAGCATCTGGAAGTGTGGTAACCCCTGTGTATCTAAAAGGGACATAGCTAATCTGCTACATACTTCTAGTTATTGTAGCAGCTTACAGAGTTTGTCTTGAAAAAACTTTATAAATTTAATAGAGAAATAATGTTCTTCGTGTGCTTCTCCATATGTCTATTTTATTTTATTTTATTTTTGAAGGACTAACTCATCTTATTACCATGGATTTACATCAGAAGGAAATACAGGGCTTCTTCAATATCCCAGTTGATAACTTGAGGGCATCTCCATTTTTACTGCAGTACATCCAAGAAGAGGTGAGGAAGGCATACTGTTACAGTGTTCTGTTTCTTTAATTTTTTTTGTCATGTCTCAAGGCTCGTGAAGCAAATTCCTGTGAAAAAGATTAATTCTTCAAACAGATTTGGAAAGGAGGAAGGGAAGGGTCATATTGGGGCAGGAAGTGTGTAGTTGGTTCTCCCCTGAGAGGACTGAAATTTCCTTTCAAGAAGAACTGGCATTTAATTATCCACGTAAGGTTGCTGTTCTGTCGTCTTAGACATGTTCCCCTAATTAATATTAAAAAAAAAAAAAGCATTTTCCTATTCTAGTTGTCCTCTTCCTTTCCTGTTTCCAATTTCCTTGCCATTTACAGGTTGGAATGCTTGTGTAGGTGTAATTTATGTAGCATTATGAAAATATTTTGTTGGTTAACATGGAAATAATGGAAGTCTGTCCATCATAATCTGAAAATAAAAACAGATGACTTCTGTTGTGGGGAAAACTCCAGCTGCTGTTTGTTTGGCACGTCTTGACTTGAGCTTGACTTGTGATGTTGTGTGCATCCCTTTCTCTGTCTTTGAAATGGATATTACTTGTAGAAAGTGCTTTGAGAAGTGCTGCTGGTAGATTCATCTGTACAAATTGCTCAGTTGATAATTGTATGTATAAGATGCATGTTATGTCTGACTAGTTATAATTTTGGAAGAAAGCAATTGTTTTCCTCCTGGTGAAAAGAAAATGCATAGTTCACTCTTACTTTTTGACCCGCACCTTTTCATTTATAGAGATGCCTCAATTTAGAAAAGAAGAATGCAAATACAAACAAAAAACTCACCTTGATTGTTAAGACTCTTCTAAAATCTTGCTAGAAAATCAGTTCTCAGTTGAACATATCATTATCATTTGTTTGGTACTGCAGTCCTAGCAACAAGGGAGGACAGTAGGACAAAACTCCGGGCTCTTGGCTTTGGCACCATCCTCCATCTGACCATTTCACCATTCTTCTACAATTGTGTATTGCAATCACTGCGTAAGTTAAAGAAAATCAAATAGAAGCCCAAATATAGAGGTTGAAGACAAGTTTTGCCACTGTGCATTACTTGAACCTGCTGTCTGTGGTAGATAACAAGGTCATGGTGTGGTTTGATCTTTAAGCACGTTCTGATATCTCATAGTGGTAATGATTTACAAAGAGCTGTTGCAGCTGAGGCTGGTGCTCTGTTGCTTTCTAACAAAAGAACGTTCACAAAGCATTGATGAGGTGTATGTAGAGAGGACTTAAAAGGTACTTAGTTTTTTGTTTCTTCATTCCTGGGCTTGTTAGAGATGACTTGCTAGAACTGAAGTTGGCTGAACCTGTGTGATCAGGTGGGATTTATATTGACAAGTACTTTCACTAGCCAAATCCTATTTATTATCCCTTGTAGGAGGTTCTCCTGGTGCTGCTCAGAAAGAATTTAGTATTCTGAAGTTCACGGTGGCAGCCGCTTGCTGCATCTCCTGCGCTGTGAATGCCACAGTGTGAAAAATGCTTCAAGAGGGAGCTGTGATGGGATATATTGAAATAGAATCCAGATTGATAAGAGCGAAGGTCACTTACAAAGCATTTAACTGACAGTTCAGAGATGAGGCCTTGTAGTTGTTCCCTGTCAGGGATTTACGCGTAGGTGTGAAGAGAATTACTTGGTGTTCCGGGATGAAGTCAGTCCAATCAGTGAAATTCATGGGGCATAACTTGGTGGTTTTCCTTTGTATGCCTAGCAAATATTTATAGTTATTGTCTTCTTTCCTATGTGTACGTGTTAATCTTAGAGTGATTTGTCAATCTCAGAGTGACATAGCTCTTTGTTACTAGGAGCTGTTGATGTTTTGCTGTCTCTTGGATGACATTTCTGGCTTTCTGACTTCATTTTGAAGAGATGAGAACAAATTCGATAATTTGGCAGGGGAAAAGTGAGGCAGTGATGTTTGAACAAGATGAAAGCCTTTATTATGTCAAATGACAGGCCCTGCCTTGTCCGTACCTTCCAACATGTTCATCTTCCCAGTCTGTTGTTTAACTTAGCATTTGTAAAGGACAGAACATGCTGAATTCCCAGTGTTGTAGGTGGAGTTGGTAGCGCTGCGGATTATTAATGTTTCCTGACTTGTCCTCTGAAAAGCCCTTGTTTTCACTTGGTTAGGTCCATGCCAAAATTCAGAACTTAAGTACGTATGGGAAAAAGTAATTCTTTCAGATAGAGCGCTTTTGGAAACACTTGGCCAGTGTGGTTTGTATGTCTGAGGATAAGGTTGTGGAAGAACTTAGCTTGCTTGTGGTTGGGAGAAACAAATGTTCCCATGTTTTGGAGCTATTTAACATCTGGCAGCTAGGCCACAAACTCTGTTTCAGACTATTGTTCCCCCAGTTTTGCCAAAGGACAGCTCTAGCAGAACAATTTGCAGGTATTCAGTAGCAACTCTTGAGGTCTGTAACTCCGGGGGTTCTCCAAGGATTGGGTCTGTTCTGTAGGACTTGTTATTGCAGCTGAGAGTGGCCATGGAATATTACGACTGCTACAAGACCAGGCAGGTTCTTTGTCTGCTGTGCTCTGTGGCAGACAGATTGTCCCAGGGCAGCACAGAGAAGAAAAACACTGAGTTTGCAAGGAAGGGACTGCTGTGACAGGAACACAAAGTGCTGTGGGAAACAGAGAAAGGACTGGGAGTACAGATAGCGGAGTGCTTGAAGCTGTGGGCGAGGAAAGATGGGTCTGACAAGGAGTCAGCTTTTGAAGGGAAAACAGGAGACTAAGATGAGAAGTTCTGAGAGCTGGGGACTAAAATGCTGGCTAAATGAAGAGAGGCAGTGTCAGAGAGGAAAAGCCAGTATGACAATGAGACAGGGCCGGGGCAGCAAACCTGGGAGGGGATGGTGCGTGTAAAGACTGACTCACGTACCAATCAGACCTTGAAATGAAAACCACACTTCTTGGTCTTGCCACTTTGCTGCTGTCAGCATCTGGAGCAGCGTCCTCTCATGCTGATCTGCAGAGAGGACATAAACTGTGGCTCCAGGATCAGAATGTAGAATTTTTAGCCTTTTGATGGCACGTATAAGGAGTTGGTATGATGTGATGGAGAGGCCTGTTTTTTTTTTTTTTTTGTGCATGTAAGTTGAAGAACAACCCTCCAAACAAGGAAAAATGAAGTACTGTGTTTTCAAGTGTATAAAGACTGCTGTGTGAATGGGCAAGACAATTTAAATAGAACAGGAACCTTTAGTTTTGATGGTTTCCTGTTTTTTAACATTTGCCTTTGTCGTCCACATATTCTTCTAAGGCAGTTGCTTTTGTGTAATCTGTATGTAACATTATGTTTATGAAAGGTGGAATTTTGAGTTAAAAGTCTGAATTTGCTTAATGCCTGGGCTTACTGAGGTTTGAAGTCTCATCGTGTACTATGGATTCTCAAGGTTACTTTCTTACGTTAGGTAAAACATTCAATGTTTAAAATTCTTTTGGCAAAATAAAATTTTGATTCTTACTGAGTTTAAATCTGTCTGAAGATACAAAGTAGACATTGCTATCTGTTATTTACTACAGATACCAGACTACAGGAATGCTGTAATTGTGGCCAAATCACCTGCGTCTGCAAAGAGGTGGGTAAGATCTGCTCTCTTGTGTTAGAGCAGGAAATCTCTATCATGATTTTGCTTTTCAGATCAAGTGAACCTAGATGTTCAGCAATTAGAAGATGCAGCCTGCACTCCCTGCCACTTAGACTTTGTCAGATGTGTAGTGTTCACTACATGTGGTAAATCAATACGGTGCTTAGTATAAAGAAGCTAGTTAATCATATGATAGTTTTGTGCATTTACATCACGGATTCCTTAGTGTGAATGAAGAAAAATGGCTAGAAGTAAAACACCATTAATCCAAAGTAATTGCAACATGATCACAGCTTACAGTGTTGTTGATCACATCCTCATTACGGATGACTTACCATCTGGCATGGTGGAGTGGGATTTGATGGTTCAGCCATCAAATGTGAGAAGTTCTTGTTGGCCAAACAATTGTTCTTAATTCCTGTAGCTTTTTGGTTCGCTGTACCTGAGCTCTTTGCATTTGTGCTACTCAGAGAGGATGGTAAAGAGCTGGCTGGTGATTTAAGAGATACTGTATTTGCTGTAGTGGCAGACTAATAATTTGCTGAGAAGTTATCTAGACACTTATGCCAAGGCATCACGATAGTCTTCATAAAAAAGGTTTTCATTGTTTTACATGGTAAATCAGAAATGTTTTCCTTTGCAGAAGTGTAATGAGGGGAATGACTTCTGTCATGTTTGCTTCCCAGCAGTAGTTTTTAGGTGACTTGTTCTGTTCTGGACATTTATTTTACATATACTTGTCTAGTTCATTTACTTGGTGTCAGCGTTGCCTTGTAGGTCTAGCTACATTGGTTGGAACATTTTCATGCTTGCCAAGTAAGTGCGTATGCCAGCAGGTAGCCTCTCATACGTGCAGCTGATCAGACAGTCACAGATGTGTAGAAGAGGATCCTAGAGCTGTATTTGTGTCGTTTCTTCGCATGTATACATGTGCATTTCAGAACAGTGCTTGAGGGAGACGTGTTGTGTTCGGAAAAGAATGGTTGAATGGTTTATCCTAATAAAGCAGAACATTCTCGGGATGAATGCCTGCTTGTGTGGACTTCTGCTTGAAGGAGTTCAGAATGTTTCTGCAGTTTCTGATTTCAGTGGAAAATGAATAATTTTACTGTTGATTTGAACTTTATTCAGTGTAATATTATGTTTTTAAATGATTGTTTTATTTATATGATTATGCCTTATAACTCTTGAAATAAATGTGTTTGGACTCAATTTATATGCACTTAATCTTTTGAAAAAGATAACTATGATGAACACAGTGCAGAAAATTCTTCATTTTTAATTAGCAGAGCATCACAATCAGCAAATTACTCTGTGGACTTTGGGTTGTTTGAATAGTGAAACAAGGCTTGAAAGTAAAGGAGGTGATTCAGGCCACGAGTCCCAGGTACTCAGGTTAGGACAAAGTGTGCTGCTTTGCACGTGCCGGTCTGGAAGGAGACTGGGCCACTGGTGTGAGCTAGGGACTGACCTGCTGGCTGTGCCAGGTGAGGCAGGGTGAATCCCACTGCTGCCTTTTTACTTGCTGCTTTCAGCATCTGGGATAGAAGCGCTGGCTGTGAATTTCCTATTTTCCTGCCTCTCTGCTTTTCTCAGTCCTTCAGCTGATTTCATACTTCTTTACATACATTCTGAATTCAAGAAAATACTGCGTGGTGAAGGAACTTTTTGTAAGTTTGTAGGTAGCTGTTTAGATTTCAAGAGCTCTTTGTCAGGCAGAATCATTGTTTGATGATCTCTTCAGTAGGATATCTATGGCTCCATGTCAGAAGGTCAGAGATACTGCCTTACTTAGTCCATGTCTTGCTAAAAATAAATACGTGAACACTTGTTTTCTGTTTAGATGTTAGTATTTTTCCCTGTTTCATTAAATGTAGGCAATCCAAATATTCTTGGTGATGGTTACACGAGGACACTAAAGCACAGGGTCTCAAGAATGCTGAAGGCTAGAGAGTATTTTTGTGACTGGGCACAACAGGAGGCAGTAATCAGATTTGTTGACTTTGCAGCATTTGACCTGTTGCTTGCAAAGCCAGTGTGGACACTTTCAGGGTTATTCTGACTCTCACAAGCCTAGTGAAAACAAGATGCAATGGGATAAGTGAGTTCTTCTATTTTCCTGCAATTTTAAGATCATTTAACTTTTCCTCTGTATGTTTAGAAATAAAATTGAAATACTTGCAGATTAGCCATGTATGCATGTGAGTTATTTTAAGTTTAATGTCTGTATCTCTCTCTACATATGACTCCTTTAACCCTTCCTCTCCAGGGCACAGTCATTTGCTGAACGTTTGCGGTTGGGAATTGCTGTGATTCATGGGGAAGCTCAGGACGCTGAGTCTGACATGGTGGACGGTCGACACTCACCACCCACAGCCAAAAACGTAGCTGCTATTCACCCCAGTTTGGAGATACCCAGTAAGTAAGTTTGTGTGTGAAAGTGTTCACCTCTTGTTTGTTGTGGTTTTAGGAGGCAGGGGTGATAGTGATAGGCCATCAGAAATCTTTTTGTGAACGTGAAGGGGAAGAAAAGACTAAAAGATTACTATTTGATGCCTTTGTAATCCATGGTTCTAGTGCTAGGCCACATGTGAAATCTGTGCCGTCGTAGCTGGTCACAGGAGCCCCTGGCATAGAGGCCACACTCTTCTGCCTCTTGGTTTTGATGGCTGGATTTTGTTCTGGGACACGGAGCTAATAAGCTGAGCTGGCTCTGGCTTTGCGTGTATCTGGGTCAGTGTCATGGGCTTGGCAGAGGAACATGTCAATGGGGTGTGACCTGTAGCTGCACCAGCAAAACTTCACTGCATAAACCTAGCTTGAGTCTCAGTAGAGCGATTGAACTGGTTGTGTCTGCAAGCCACTCTATGCATGTAGTTAATGCTTTTGATTAAACTTAAATAAATTATTTTTGTATTAAAATCGTGCTGCATTCCCCAGTAACGCGGTAATAGTTGGAATACTTGTCACGTTGCTTCTCTCTGAAACAGTGGTGACTGATGCAAAGCAGATGCTTTTACACTTACAGTAAACTGTATAAACCTTCTTTTCTTTTTGCTACCTCTCTAAAAAAATTACTGTTAATCAGTGCTGATTCCCAAGGAAAAACCACCCATCACAGTTGTTGGAGATGTAGGAGGAAGAATAGCTATCATCGTGGTAAGTAAAATGCCATGCCTTTTGAGCAGTTGTATTTGATACGTTCAAGTTGCAGACACCAAGTACAGTTTTTGTTGTATTAGTAACTAAACTTTGGTGTTGGGCTTTTGATAACAGTTGGATGTTATATCTGAAAAAGATACAGGTTGTTGTGGGTGCACTGTGTTGATCTGTCTGAGAACATGCTGAGTTTCCACCGGCTCAGTGTCCTCTTTCTTTGACAGGATGACATTATAGATGATGTTGACAGCTTTCTTGCTGCAGCAGAGACCCTCAAGGAGAGGGGGGCTTACAAGATCTTTGTAATGGCCACACATGGCCTGCTGTCTTCAGATGCTCCCAGGCTGATAGAGGAATCTGCCATTGATGAAGTAAGTGTGAATTCTGAATTTCTGCTCTGATGATTTTTCTTTTTAACTAAGCAAATTTCTCCTGACTTCATTCTTAAAATAGACTGGAATTAAGAATTGATCTAGGTAGGATCCTGCGGTTAGGCTCTATTACTGTTGTCTTGAATGCTAGAATAGTGGCATCTCTACATCCTTAAACTGTAGCAGTGGGAAACCAGGGAGAGTAAAGAGATGAGCTGTCAGTATTAGCACGCTTTTCCCCTTCAGTGTGTGGGATATCTTTGTACCTTCCTTGTTGAATGTAGGTGCTGGAATTAAAAGAAGGAAGAGTAGTGCTGCTAGTCTCTAGGTACGAGGGATCCTCTCGCAATGCAGAGCTTGTCCTGAGGTTTTGATCCTGGCTGTGGCGTGGAATCTCGCTCCTTTATCAGCAGGACTGGTTTAGTAGGATCTGGAGGGTAGACATTGAGTTCCACAGTTCTGATATGGGAGGTGGAACGTGTGAAGGGACTGTATCTTTCTGATCATTTTTTTCCCTTTCTTCAGGTGGTTGTTACAAACACAATCCCACACGAAATACAGAAACTCCAGTGCCCTAAGATCAAGACTGTGGATATCAGCATGATCCTCTCAGAAGCCATTCGCAGGATCCACAACGGGGAGTCCATGTCGTACCTCTTCAGAAACATCGGACTGGATGATTAAAGCTTTTTAATTTAAATAAACACCTTGGGCCAAACTGGAAGTGAAAAGATAACGAGCCGTGAAGCATCATGCTTATCTTGAGATTTCTATTGAGCCACTTTTTGTTTTCTCTTGGTTTTAAGTATCAAGGTAGAACAGTTTTTAAGAGCTATTTTTTTCTTTGCAGTTTTTTTTGGGGTGGGAGGAGAGGGGGGAGAGAGGGAGGGAGGTGGGCAAACATTTTATGGAAAACTGTTCTAGTTGCTTCTAGGTTAGTTGCACTATATACATGGTGGAAAAAAAACCCACAGAACACTTGAAGCAAGGATTTGGCTTCTAAATTAAGCATTCCTTCTCCAAAGCTGCTTGCTACAAGTGCTTTAAAAGATAATAAAATGAAGTGACTGTATAATATTTGCATTTTAAAAGCCAAAAAGGGTTGTACTGTTGTATGCAGTTAAGTGATTTTGTAGGAGTGCTTTTATAGAAAAGCATATGAAAATATGCGCCTGTATTTATTTTCTGCCACAGAGAATAAAGATCTGTTTTGTGTGAGCTTTCTAAAAACACTGATGCAGGAGTCACTTGTCTTCCAGAGTGTCCCCACTTCAGAGTGATTTGCAGAACTGTGATGTTGAAGGAAATCAAGAGGTGCATTGATTATTTTATGCTAATGTGTGACTTTGGAATATAAGCAGGATTCAAGCTCCGTGGCAGTAAGGAAGCTCGCATCTGTTTTGCTTGTCCCTGTGCTGGAGCACCTGCAGGCAAGGAGAGGCTGCTTTCCCTCACGCTGTAACTCTTCTGGTGCATTTCAGCCCGTCTTTCTGCTGAGCAGTCTGTAAAATGCAGAATACACAACCTTTCACCATCCAGTTTCTGGGAGCTATCGCCAATGTGTTAATTAGTTGCATTGTAATTTGGCAGGTGCTGTATGCTTGCAGTGTACTGCTTTGCTTCAGGTGATGTGGTAGGAAATGAAACCTGTGGCTGGGTGTCAAGGGGCAGCAGGGACTTGGGAATATTTGGGG